>NC_133871.1:23332220-23523758 GCF_044706935.1 Curcuma longa | reverse complement strand
GGGCATGTTTGGTAAGGGGTAATCAGGCTTGTAATGTAATCAGGATTACATTACAAGATGATTTACTTTGTTTGGTAATGTAATTAGACTTGTAATGTAATGTAATTGGATTACAAAAGAGGAGCCAAGATATGTAATCTGGATTACAAAGGAAATAGTATGTAATCCGATTACATTACAGATTCTATTTTTATCGTACCAAATATACCCTTCCACTTTATTAATAAAATTAATAATTTTATAAAATCAATAATTTATTAATTATAATTAATTATTAATTATTAATAAACTTAATTAAAATAATTAATAAAAGTATTAATAAAATAATAATTATTAATTATTAAAATAAGTATTAATAATTATAATTAATAAAATAATTAAAATAATAAAATTATTAATAATAATTATTAATAATTTAAATAAAAAGTATTTACTATTATTATTAATTAATAAAATATTAATTAATTATTTTAATAATTTTTATTTTATAATTTTAATTAATAATTAATAATTAATAAAATTAATTAAAATAATTAATAAAAGTATTAATAAAATAATAATTATTAATTATTAAAATAAGTATTAATAATTATAATTAATAAAATAATAAAATTATTAATAATAATTAATAATAATAAAATAATAATTATTAATTATTAAAATAAGTATTAATAATTATAATTAATAAAATAATTAAAATAATAAAATTAATAATAATAATTATTAATAATTTAAATAAAAATATTTATTATTATTATTATTAATAAAATATTTATTAATTATTTTAATAATTTTTATTTTATCATTTTAATTAATTATTATTTAAACTAATTAATTATTTTAAAAATAAAAATAATGAATTAATTATTAATAATTAATTTTAAAAATTAATAGTTAATAATAAATTATTAATTATTAAAAATTATTAATTAATTTTAATTAGTAATTATTAATTATTAATAATTAATAATTTATTTTAATTAGTAATTATTAATAATTATTAATTATTAATAAAATAATTTATTTTAAAGATAATAAAAATAATATTTATTATTACATTTATTTTTATTTTATTTTAAAAATTAGGAGGGTATTATTGATATTTTATAATAATAAAAATTAGATTCCTTTACTGAAAATAATGTACACCAAACACTGTAATGTAATCATTCTTGTAATCAAAGATTACATGCATTCCTTCAACCAAACATAGTAATGTAATCAAGATTACATTACATTACATTACAAACTTGATTACATTACAAACGTGATTACATTACGTCGTACCAAACGTAGCCTAATAATGCTGGATGGTAGATGCCTATTCAAGTATCAACCATATGATAGTGGATTAGGTGTAAAGACTGTTGCCTGGTCTCCATGTGGCCAATTCCTGGCTGTTGGTAGCTATGATCAGATGTTACGGGCCCTCAACCAGCTGACATGGAAAACTTTTGCTGAATTCTCACATGTAACTACCATTCGCAGTCCGTGTAATGTAGTTCAAGGTGAGCATATATGCATTATTCACACTCATTTTGCCTCACATGTTTCAGTTGTCCCACTAACTGTTAATTCCAAGATATTTATATCCGTGGTAGGAAGTTGATGAACCTTTGCAATTTGATATGACTGAACTATATCTAAGCGACAACTTCCCACATGGAATACAAGGTACTTGCGCTGGTAAGCATAATGATGATTCTTTTTCTTGTAGTTAGTTTATGACTATTATTACCAAAAGTCCCTCGACCAGAATATTTGAGCATCATGATTTGCAAAGCAAAATAACTGAAGATGTAGAAAATGCACCATTCACATCTAATTTATACTTATTCAAACATGATGCTTTTGATGCTTTCCTGATTATTGTATCGCATGGTTTTACATATGTGATGCTTTATTAGTCACATGAACTCCCTTTATGCTTTTGATTTACATGAATTTTTCCATCTAAAGAAACAAGAAGAAAGAATCTTTCATGTTCGCTCATCTTCTTTTGGAGCAATCCTTGCATAATATGCAACTTTTGGTCTTCAGGGTTGTGTTGTCTGATTTCATGTGTAGTAACATTTGACTGTTGGAGCTGTTATTCACAAGATTTTAAATTTCAGTATCAATACTGATTGCCAAAGTGATACAATAGCAAATATCAATTTCTATCAAGAACATACTGACCAGACTATGTCAAGCTAGTTTGTGTTGTCTCACTTCTATGATCTCCTGATTATCAATTACTATTCAATGCAATACTTATATATATTTCATTGGATATTTCATTGTATCTACATTCAAGAACAAAATGGCCTTGGCATATTTCATCATTCGATCGAGTTGTAGTTAAAGACTAATAGACCCCCCAGTTATACATGTGGACATCCACTGGAGCATGCTGTGTCAATATTCCATTGCCAGACTTTGTTGTATGCGATATTCCATTAATTGCCTTCTCTTGAAGGACAGAGAATGGTTCTGCTGCTATGCAGTTGTTTCTGTGCTGCCGCACTCCAGTGACGATAGGTCCGAGGGTGAAGATGATGATGCTTATTAGACATATGATTGTTGTTTAAATAGTATTCTCTATGATGAGCCTAATATTTTTACCAGTTTGTTTTACTGTTTCAAATCCAAACGCAGTTTTGTTATTTTAATCGCTGAATGAAAGTGGTATTAAGAAGCTTCTCTGTTATTTTTATGGTTGTTTCCTAAATAACAGGCGGATTAATTTGATACGTCCAAGTATTTTTAATTAAAATTTAAACTAATTAAACTAGTTATAAATTTAATTATTTTTTAAAATAAATAGTTGGTCGTGATTGATCCCTTATTATTAAAATAAAAAATAAAAACTAAAAATTTTAAAATTTTATAAATAAAAAATAAATGACAATTATGTTTAAAAAGAACATGGATGGAGAAATTCAATCGAAACTAATTATTAGTCATTATGACTTTATATATATAAGGAATATTATGTTATATATATATATATATATAATAATAGTTCAAACATCTAAATTTAATGCTATTCTATATTTATGACATAAAAAATATTAATTAAATTTTATTAAGGTTTAAGGCAGTTAAAAATTTTATTTATTAAAAATTATCTTAAGTCATTACTTTTTATAATTAATTTAAAAAATTAATATTATTTTTTAATTGGTAAGAATTAATATTTTCTTAGTAATATTTAATTGAAGGTGATAATTGATACGAGTGAAATAAAAAGAAATGAAATAGTCAAGTTACAAAATAATATTTATTTAATAATATTTCTATGAAAAAATTATTTTTTGCAAAATTAGTTTCCAAAAACTAATTCAAAGAAAAATTACATTAATTGAGAAAATCCTGTTCCCTTTGTTTCTCTTTATTTCCATCTCAAAAGAGAGGTGATCATCATCTCAAAATTTTGCATAATTTAATATATATATACACACATAGGATTTAAGATTTAAATTAAAGAAAATGAAAAAAAAAAAAATATTTTATACACAGCATACCATTTCTATGAAAAAATAAATTTATATGATTATATAAAATTTATTAGATTGTTTAAAAAAATTAAAATAATTTTTATTATATTTTAATAGAATATATAGACTTTGTTAAAATAGTGCTTGAACTATCTATTTAGAGCATTCACAATACCATCAAATATTTCATCCAAATATTTGTGGTCCCTATGTCCACGTCATCAATCAAATATCTCCTTCCTCAAATATCCCAACTTTCACAATCAAATATATCACAAACTAAATATTTATAGGTCTCACCTATTATCACTATCTCTTTCCTCAATAATGAATACTATCCCAACCATCTTAGCCTAATACATTTCTTTTATTTAATTTAAACCATTAAAATCATTTATTTTATTAATTTTTATTAAAAAAAGGAAATCACCAGGCAAAACTCTTTTCCCGATGATTTCTATGAATCTCCAATAAGGAATATTTAAAGAAATATCCTCATGTATCAAATATCCCCTATTGGAGAGGGATATTTGAGGGGTGAATAGAAATACCGAGCAAAGAGTTTTGCCTGATGATTTCTTTTTTTTATAAAAATTAATAAAATAAATGGTTTTAATAGTTTAAATTAAATAAAAGAAAAGTATTAGGCTAGGGTGGTTGGGATAGTATTTATTATTGAGGAAGGAGATAATGATAATAGGTGGTATTCATAAATATTTGATTTGTGGTAGATTTTATTGTGAAAGTTAGAATATTTGAAGAAGGAAATATTTGATTGATGATATAGACGATGAAATATTTGATGGTATGCCTTATTTGAGAAACTTGTTTATTAAAACCATCCTAACTCCCTCAACCCTAAACGGCCGCGCCTTCTCGCGCACATCCCTCCACCGCTGTTCGTGCTCGCGCCCGTTCTCGCGCACACCCCTCCACCGCCCGTTCAGGCCACGCCGGGGAAGCGTCCTCGACGCCGTCGCTTTCCGATTTCTCTGGCGTTCCGGCCATGAAGCGTTCTCGTGCCCGACCGAAACGTTCCCGTGCCCGACGAAGCATGACCATGGAGGCCGAGTTAATTCCAGGGCTGCCGGACTGCCTCGCTCTCGAGTGCCTCCTCCGCCTCCCCTTCCACGCCATCCTCAACGCTCGGACCGTCTGCAAGCGGTGGAAGCACGAGTTCGACTCGCCGTCCTTCTACCGCATCCGCAGGGCCGCCGGCCTCGGCCCCCGCGTCGTCTCGTTGCTTCTCCGGGGCAAGCTCCCGCACACCAGGGATAAATTTCACCTAGCCCTATACGAGCCTGACACGGACGTCTGCATCATGCGGCAGCTGGCCCCCGACCGACCCATGATGCGGCCGCTGACCCCCGACCTCCTCGACCTCGGGATGGGCTTCAGCAGTGCCGCGGTCATCGGGCGAGAGCTGCTGGTGATAGGTGGATGCGACGCGAGGGAAGACCGCTGTACTGGTGAGGTCAACTTCTACGACCTAGTCTCCGGGGCCTGGCGTCCAGGCGCTCCAAACCCGGCTCCAGACCGGTATTTATACAGAATAGTCGTGAATGGAGGGAAGATGTTATTCATCGGCGGGTATGACGATGAAGAGAAAAAGCTGCAATCGGCGCTCGTGTACGACGTGGCTACCGACATATGGCTTGAGATACCGGATTTGGGGCAGGACAAGTGTCAGGGACCTTTCATTGACGGCGGTAAGTTCTGTGATAAGTTTTGGGAAAGCAAGGAGGAATACAACACTGTGATTCGACGCTGCAGGGAGATGTTATTATTAGTCGACGAAGATGACGATCTAATATTCTGCCGGACCGAGGGAGACAAAGAGGTAATCATATGCGTTCCTAAAGGGAAGAAGAAATCAGAGATAGTGATAAAGTTTATATTAAATGAGAAGGCTTTAAGAAATTTGAGGCAGCGGTTAGGAATACTTCCAAAGGAGGTCGGCCGATATATTGAATCCTTTTATAGCGGTCCCTTATGAAGAATTTGATAAGATACTAGGTATATATTAGGCATATTTTTTCTTTTCATTTTTTCCATTTGGAACATTGAAATCTTTTTTGTTTATTATATTAAATTTGTGCTTTCATTGGAATTTAATGCATAAAGCAGTCTTTTAATAAATAAAGTATTTACATGAATGAATTTTACAATTATTACAAGTTCAACAATTAATATTCCGATACATAACATCATACAACATAGAATATACATCCTATATAATCTTACAAAGGGACACAACACCACTAAGTTCATCCACGAACCACTCATACAAAAATCCCACCTTGTTCAAAACCTCTATCCTAATCACACATCCTATCCATCATCACAAAATGTACACTTTAACAGTTAACATATCCACAATACAATAACCCCCAATTTAGAAACCCTTGAATTGACCACAACATAAATACATAATACGTTTTAGGTTCCACCTCATGCCAACTTACAATCATCAATGATACAACATTCACTTGCTAACAAAATAATCACTAAGTTAATGTTGTTTTTGAACCAAAATCTACTGATTTATTCAATTCATGCTAGAACAACATCAAGTGTTTACATAATATTCCAAACAGTTTACACACGACCTGATCAAAGCAGATTATTCAACAACTACTCTTCCAAATGAAACCTTCTACATGACAAGCATCAAACAATCATGCGGCAAGCACATACAAGAAATTCACACACACAATTCAAAAGTGGGGTTTTGATCTGTAAAAACAGGACACATTCACAAACAGGGACAAAGAAACCGATCAAATGAAGGAAAGAGAGATGGATAGGATCCTGCTGATCGGCACAGAGCAAGATTCAAGATCAGTGAATCCACCGCACCCAAGGATAGTGACTCAGCCCAGGAAGATAACCCTAGGTTGAACATGGCAGAGGCGAGATTTGGGAACCCTCCTTCTTCCAGCATCGGCTGCAATCCAGCAAACGAATGTTAGAGAATAGGAATTAAATCCCTTACCTCGCTGTCTCTGGTGGATGTATGCGTTTAGAACCGAGCGCTTGTGTTCCTAGCCTTCAGAATCCACAGGGCTAGGGTTCGGTGAGATGAAGCGCCGGAGTGGAGAGATGAAGAAACACTCGCATCCCTCCCTCTCGGGCTGTCGGCCGTCGAGCACAGCACCGGTAGCTGGAGAATCCACCCAAGTCCTCCGGTCCGCGACGACGGTGAGGTGGGATCAACGCCTCCGAATCCACTTCGGCGTAGAACCAGCGAAGGCGACGGTGAACCTTGACTGAGATGAGGCTGCTCTGCACAATCAGAAGGTTGGATGAAGAGAAGGGGGCGCGCGACGGAGCTCGGCAAGAAGAAATCGTCGCGGCGGAGAGGAAGAGAAAAACCCTAAGGGGGTGTTTGGTTGAGGGTAATCTGTGTGATTACCTTGGTTATCAGTCTAAGGTTATCATTGATAACCTTGTTTGGTTCAAGTTATGATCGATTCCCAAGTAATATAACATTACCGCCACATCAGCAAATGGGTTATAACCCGGTAATGTGATTACCTTGGTAGCCTAAGGTTTTCTACGATTCCGGAGGTTAACGAAATTTTTTCCATGATTACCCTCCAATTTTAAAACTGAATTAATTAAAATGTACTACGAACTCTAATTAAAATCGAATTAATTAATTCAATAAATTTTAATTTAAATATTTATAAATTAAAAAATAATTTATTTTAAATTGTAAAAAATAAAATTAATGAATTATATTTATTAATTTAAAAAATTATTTTTAAAAATAATTATTTTAATGAATTATTTTATTAAATATATATATATTTTAAAATTGTAAAATTGTAATTTAAGGAATTATTTTATTAAAATAATTATTTTAATAAATTATTTTATTAAAATAAATATAAATTTATTTTAAATTTAAAAATATAAAAGTAAGGAATTATATTTATTAATTTAATGGATTATTTTATTAAAATAATTTTTTTAATAAATTATTTTATTAAAATATATAAATTATTTAAAAATTTTAAAATAAAATTAACAAATTATATTTATTATTTTAATAATTTTTTATTAAAAATAATTATTTTTAATGAATTATTTTATTAAAATAAAATTATCAAATTATATTTATTAATTTAATGAATTATATTAAAATATAATTGAATGAAGGGTAATATAGTAAATATAAAACTGGTTATATTTTATTCCCTCTAAATAGATAAAGTAAACCAAACAACATTAGGTTATGTTTTATGTCCCATAACCTTGGTTATGTGATTACCAGGTAATCACATAACCAAGGTTATCTATCATAACTTGAACCAAACGCACCCTAAAGGAACCGAGCTTCCGAAGACCTGAACCGGTTACAACTTTTAAACCCTCTAAACCGGAGATTACAAGTGAACCGGCTGAACTCAAGACTTGAACCGATTCTTGATTTGGGCTTCAATTTGGGCTTTGATTTCAAAGGCTTGAATTAAATTGGGCTAAACCCAATTTGAATAGGCTGAATCAATTGGCCTTTAAGCTAGACTTGTGTTTGAATTGGGCTGGTTGAGCCAAATTTATTCGAGTTGAACCCGGAATCGAGCCAACTTACATTTAAACCCTCCAATTGCCATTATCTCCATTCCACTTCCTACAAAACAATCAAAGACAACAAAAATTAATATTCAAAATTTACCAAAATTTATGCAAAAGTAAAATGAAGTCACAAATTCCATCAAAGATAAGATTTAAGCTCAACAACCCGATTATGATATAAAATGCAATCAATAAAGTCCATAATAAGCCCTAATTATCCCTGTCAACAGTGAATTATCAATTATTTCTTACTTAAAAAAGAAACATGAGTATCAGCGAGTTCATCAAGTTCGTGGAAGAAAAACATGAAAAACTTCCAGTTCAATGCAAAAGAAAAACATAGTAAAAAAAACTTCCACAGCAGGGCAACATCAACATCTCTTCCATTTTTTGGATGTCGTAGGGGCAGGAAGGGCAGTCGGGACAACCAGGTCGGGAATGATTGCTTTAACACTACAAAAATAATATCGATTAGTGATCAAATTTTCAGTCGCTAATCGATCGCTAAATCCGATTAACGATCGATTAGCGACCGATTTAAAAAATCAAAAAAAAAATTCATCGTAATTGGATTTGGCGATCGAATATGAATTCGGTCGCTAATTTTAGCGATCGAATTTTACTTCGATCGTGGAAAGTTCGCTAAAGAAAAGCGAAAAGTTCGCTGAAGAAAATATCAAGTTCAATGCAAAAAAAAAAAAACATAGTAAGAAGAACTTCTGCAGTCCGGCAGCCTCAAGATCTCTTCCTCTTTTTGGATGCGGGGGCAGCGGGAGCATCGTGGGCAGCGGGAGCAGTGGGAGCAGCAGGGCAGCGGGGGCCGCCAGATCCGGAACGAGCGCTTTCAGAGCCGCAAGGCCGCCCTGGAGGCGGCAGCGGAGGCGGAGGCGGAGTTAGCTGCCGTGGCAGCAGCGTCCGCTACCGCGGTAACAGCTATAGAAACAGCTATGGCTAGTCGACGGCAACGACGCATTTGTTTCTCTCGCTAATCGATCGTTAATCGGTTGCAAATTTTAGCGATCGAATTTTACTTCGATCGCTAAATTAATGATCAAACTCATGTTCGTTCGCTATTTAGAGACCGAACTTCGATTTGGTCGCTAAATTAGCGATCAAATTCTAATTCGGTCATTAATTTAGTGATCGAAGTTAAAAATTGATCGTTAAATTAACAATCAGTTTTTAACTTCGATCGCTATTTAGCGACCGATTAAATTTTCGTTGCTAAAATAGCGATCGAAATTTAATCAATCGCTAAAATAGCGATCGATTATAATTCGATCGTTAAATAGCGATCGAATTTAAAAATTGATTGTTAAATTAGCGATCGAAATTTAATTGGTCACTATTTGTGAATATTTTTGTAGTATAAGAACTACAAGTGTCGCCTTGGATGCAGCAGCCACAGCAGGAGCGATCTGAAATATTACTTCTGAAAAATGCTCGTATTATTTCTTACTTAAAAAAGAAACATGAGTATCGGCAAGTTCATCAAGTTTGCGGAAGAAAAACATGAAAAACTTCCAGTTCAATGCAAAAGAAAAACATAGTAAAAAAAACTTCCACAGCAGGGGCAACATCAACATCTCTTCCATTTTTTGGATGTCGTAGGGGCAGCAAGGGCAGCCGGGACAACCAGGTCGGGAATGATTGCTTTAACACTACAAAAATAATATCGATTAGCGATCGAATTTTCAGTCACTAATCGATCGCTAAATCCGATTAACGATCGATTAGTGATCGATTTAAAAAATTGAAAAAAAAATTCATCGAAATTGGATTTAGCGATCGAATATGAATTCGGTCGCTAATTTAGCGATCGAATTTTACTTCGATCGCGGAAAGTTCGCTAAAGAAAAGTGGAAAGTTCGCTAAAGAAAAATATCAAGTTCAATGCAAAAAAACATAGTAAGAAGTTCTGCAGTTCGGCAGCCTCAAGATCTCTTCCTCTTTTTGGATGCGGGGGCAGCGGGGGCAGCGGGGGCAGCAGGGGCAGCGGGAGCATCGGCAGCGGGAGCAGTGGGGCAGCAGGAGCAGCGGGGACCGCCAGATCAGGAATGAGCGCTTTCAGAGCCGCAAGGCCGCCTTGGAGGCGGCAGCGTAGGCGGAGGCGCAGTTAGCTGCCGCGGCAGCAACGTCCGCTACCACGGTATTAGCTATAGAAACGGCTATGGCTAGTCGACGGCAGCGACGCATTTGTTTCTCTCGCTAATCGATCGCTAAATCCGATTAACGATCGATTAGTGATCGATTTAAAAAATAAAAAAAAAAATCATCGTAATTGGATTTAGCGATCGAATATGAATTCGATCGCTAATTTTAGCGATCAAATTTTACTTCGATCGCGGAAAGTTCGCTAAAGAAAAGCGGAAAGTTCGCTGAAGAAAAATATCAAGTTCAATGCAAAAAAAACATAGTAAGAAGAACTTCTGCAGTCCGGCAGCCTTAAGATTTCTTCCTCTTTTTGGATGCGGGGGCAGCGGGAGCATCGAGGGTAGCGGGAGCATCGAGGGTAGCGGGAGCCGCGGGAGCAGTGGGGCAGTAGGAGCAGCGGGGACCGCCAGATCGGGAACGAGCGCTTTCAGAGCCGCAAGGCCGCCTTGGAGGCGGTAGCGGAGGCGGAGGCGGAGGCGGAGTTAGCTGCCGCTGCAGCAGAGTCCGCAGTCGCGATAACAACTATAGAAACGGTTGTGGCTAGTCGACGGCAGCGACGCATTTGTTTCTCCCGATGACCCATCGGCACGGTGGTGAGAAATGGAGGACGTCCTCAAAATAGTGGTGAGTAATGGAGGTCCTTATATAACAAAAGTAGTGGGTGCTATTTTTATTTTCTATTTTTTAAAAAATAAATTCTGGTTTTTAATGATTTTTTAAACAATAAATTCCTGCCTAGGGTTTCACTTTCCGCCCGCTGCCCCGACGACTAATCTCGCGGCAATTGCTAGCCACGCATCAGCAATCTCAACTTAATTTATTCTCTACCATATAATCCTCTACCATAATCTCAACTTAATTTATGCTAAAATAGTAGAGTTTTTGAATTTTTGATGTTGTTTTGACCAATTATAGAAGTTTTTAAATTTTGACTATAATCTCAACTGGAGTTTGGTCGTTAAATTAGCGATCGAATTTCGATTCGGTCGCTAAATTAGCGATCGAACTCATGTTCGGTCGCTATTTAGCAACCGAATTAGAGTTTGAAAGCTAAATATTAATGACCTTCGGTCGCTAAATTAGTGATTGAATTCTAATTCGGTCATTAATTTAGGCAATAATGTTCGGTCGCTATCAACCGAATTAGGGTTTGAAAGTTAAATATTAACAACTGAATCAAAATTCGATCGCTAAATTCTTTCCATGTCGTCCACAGAAGCGGCTAATTTAGCAATCGATTTTTAACTTTGATCTAAAATAGCGATCGAGGTCACTAAATAGTTATCAAATTTAAAAATCAGTCGTTAAATTAGTGATCGAAATTTAATCGATCGTTAAATTCGTCGTTATTTGTGAGTTTTTTGTAGTGCAAGAGCTGCAAGTGCCGCCTTGGAGGTCGCACGGACAGGTCGCAGTAATGGACGCTACCGCAGCAACAGCGACAGAAGCGGTAGTGGCTAATCAGAGGCCGCGACAGATCCACCCATTGAGACACAGGGAGTAATGGTGGAATTCTACTGACTCGATTAAATTTCGATCGCTAATTTAGCGATCGATTTTTAACTTTGGTCGCTAAAATAGCGACCGATTATAATTCGATCGCTAAATAGCAATCGAATTTAAAAATCAATCATTAAATTAACGATCAAAATTTAATCGGTCGTTAAATCCGTCGTTATTTGTAGGTTTTTTTGTAGTGTAAGAGCTACAAGTGTCGCCTTGGAGGCAGCAGCGGAAGCGGAGGTCGCTGCCGCGGCAACAGCAGACATTGCCACGGCAATAGCGACAGAAGCGTCGGTGGCTAATCGGGGGTGGCGGTGAATTTGTCTTTTTCGGTGACCCATCAGAGACATAGGGAGTAATGGTGGAGTCGTCCTTATATAACAAAATAGTAGTGGAGTTGAGTTTGTTACCATGGTGGAGTGGAGTTACTTGATAATCATTCAAATACCAACTCTAATTACCAACTTGAATTTTGATTATTTGACTATACAATTTCAGGATAAGGGTGTAGAAGGCAGAGGAAGAGTTGCTCGAAGGCAAAGAAGGCTTCTTGTTGTTGAAGTTGAGAAAAGACTAGTTGAGTTCCAAACTTGCATGGACCAGGGAAAGGTATTGAATTTATTTTGGATGTCATTTAGATTGGATTTCATGTTATGTTTGCTTTGACCTCTGAGACTTTCATGGATCAGGGAAAGCGGCTGATTTAGCGACCGATTAAATTTTGATCGCTAATTTAATGATCGATTTTTAAATTCGATCACTATTTATCGACCGAATTATAATCGATCGCTATTTTAACGATTGATTAAATTTTGGTAGCTATTTTAGCGATGAAAATTTTATCGGTTGCTAAATAGCGATCGAAGTTAAAAATCGATCGTTAATTTAACGATCAATTTTTAACTTTGATCAAAATTCGATCACTAATTTAGTGACCAAATCAAAATTCGGTCACTAATTTAGCGACCGAACTCCAGTTCGATCACTAAATAGCGAACGAACATGAGTTCGATCGTTAATTTAGCGATCGAAGTAAAATTCGATCGCTAAAATTAGCGACCGAATTCATACAGGCAGAAGATCTGTATCAGTGACTGATGACAGTTCATTTAATCTACAGGCAGAAGATGCTCAATCCATGTATGGTTTGATGTTGTATACTCTTGATCTTCAATACAAGGCGGTAGAAAAGCATGCTAAGGAAACCGACGAGTGGATAAGGTAAGTAATGGTCACTGCAAACACCTTGTGACTCGAAACCAATTAGCCTAAATATACTTCCTCTACAGCCTGCTAAATTAATTTAACACCGGCGAGTGGTTAATTTAACTATCGATTTTTAACTTCGATCGCTAAATTAACGACCGAATTAGAATTCAATCGCCAATTTAGCGACCAAATCAAAATTCGATCGCTAATTTAGCGATCGAACTCCAATTCGATTGCTAAATAGCGAACGAACATGAGTTCGATCGTTAATTTAGCGATCGAAGTAAAATTCGATCGCTAAAATTAGTGACCGAATTCATATTCGATCGCTAAATCCAATTACGATGATTTTTTTTTATTTTTTAAATCGGTCACTAATCGATCGTTAATCGGATTTAGCGATCGATTAGCGAGAGAAACAAATGCGCCGCTGCCATCGACTAGCCACAGCCGTTTCTATAGCTGTTATCGCGGTAGCAGATGCTGCTGCCGCGGCAGCTAACTCCGCCTCTACTGTCACCTCCAAGGCGGCCTTGTGGCTCTGAAAGCGCTTGGCGGTCCCCGCTGCTCCTGCTGCCCCACTGCTCCCATGGCTCCCGCTGCCCCCGATGCTCCCGCTGCCCCCGCATCCAAAAAGAGGAAGAGATCTTGAGGCTGCCAGACTGCAGAAGTTCTTCTTACTATGTTTTTTTGCATTGAATTTGATATTTTTCTTCAGCGTACTTTCCGCTTTTCTTTAGCGAACTTTCCGCGATCGAAGTAAAATTCGATCGCTAAAATTAGCGACCGAATTTATATTCGATCGCTAAATCCAATTACGATGATTTTTTTTTCAATTTTTTAAATTGGTCGCTAATCGATCGTTAATCGGATTTAGCGATCGATTAGCGAGAGAAACAAATGCGCTGCTGCCGTCGAATAGCCACAGCCATTTCTATAGCTGTTACCGCGGTAGCGGACGCTGCTGCCGCGACAGCTAACTCCGCCTCCGCTGCCACCTCCAAGGCGGCCTTGCGGCTCTGAAAGCGCTCATTCTCGATCTGGTGGTCCCCGCTGCTCCTGCTGCACCATTGCTCCCGCGGTTCTCACTGCCCCCGCATCCAAAAAGAGGAAGAGATCTTGAGGCTGCCGGATTGCAGAAGTTCTTCTTACTATATTTTTTTTGCATTGAACTTGATATTTTTCTTCAACGAACTTTCCGCTTTTCTTTAGCGAACTTTCCGCGATCGAAGTAAAATTCAATCGCTAAAATTAGCGATCGAATTCATATTCGATCGCTAAATCCAATTACGATGAATTTTTTTTCGATTTTTTAAATCGATCGCTAATCGATCGTTAATCGGATTTAGCGATCGATTAGCGACTGAAAATTCGATCGCTAATCGATATTATTTTTGTAGTGTTAAAGCAATCATTCCCGATCTGGTTGTCACGGCTGCCCTTGCTGTCCCTACGACATCCAAAAAACGGAAGAGATGTTGATGTTGCCCTACTGTGGAAGTTTTTTTTACTATGTTTTTCTTTTGCATTGAACTGGAAGTTTTTCATATTTTTCTTCCGCGAACATGATGAACTCGCCGATACTCATGTTTCTTTTTTAAATAAGAAATAATACGAGCATTTTTCAGAAGTAATATTTCAGATCACTCCTGCTGTGGCTGCTGCATCCAAGGCGACACTTGTAGTTTTATACTACAAAAAAAAATCCACAAATAACGACCAATTAAATTTCGATCGCTATTTAACGATCAAATTATAATAGGTCTCTATTTTAGCGAATGATTAAATTTCGATCGCTATTTTAGCAACGAAAATTTAATCGATCGCTAGTTAAAAATTGATCGTTAATTTAACGATCGATTTTTAACTTCGATCGCTAAATTAATGACCGAATTAGAATTTGATCGCTAATTTAGCGACCCGAACTTGATGAACTCGCCGATACTCATGTTTCTTTTTTAAGTAAGAAATAATTGATAATTCACTGTTGACAGGGATAATTAGGGCTTATTATGGACTTTATTGATTGCATTTTATATCATAATCGGGTTGTTGAGCTTAAATCTTATCTTTGATGAAATTTGTGCCTTCATTCTACTTTTGCATAAATTTTTGGTAAATTTTGAATATTAATTTTTGTTGTCTTTGATTGTTTTGTAGGAAGTGGAATGGAGATAATGGCAATTGGAGGGTTTAAATGTAAGTTTGGCTCGATTCCGGGTTCAACTCGAATAAATTTGGCTCAACCAGCCCAATTCAAACACAAGTCTAGCTTAAAGGCCAATTGATTCAGCCTATTCAAATTGGGTTTAGCCCAATTTAATTCAAGCCTTTGAAATCAAAGCCCAAATTGAAGCCCAAATCAAGAACCGGTTCAAGTCTTGAGTTCAGCCGGTTCACTTGTAATCTCCGGTTTAGAGGGTTTAAAAGTTGTAACCGGTTCAGGTCTTCGGAAGCTCGGTTCCTTTAGGGTGCGTTTGGTTCAAGTTATGATAGATAACCTTGGTTATGTGATTACCTGGTAATCACATAACCAAGGTTATGGGACATAAAACATAACCTAATGTTGTTTGGTTTACTTTATCTATTTAGAGGGAATAAAATATAACCAGTTTTATATTTACTATATTACCCTTCATTCAATTATATTTTAATATAATTCATTAAATTAATAAATATAATTTGATAATTTTATTTTAATAAAATAATTCATTAAAAATAATTATTTTTAATAAAAAATTATTAAAATAATAAATATAATTTGTTAATTTTATTTTTAAAATTTTTTAAATAATTTATATATTTTAATAAAATAATTTATTAAAAAAATTATTTTAATAAAATAATCCATTAAATTAATAAATATAATTCCTTACTTTTATATTTTTAAATTTAAAATAAATTTATATTTATTTTAATAAAATAATTTATTAAAATAATTATTTTAATAAAATAATTCCTTAAATTACAATTTTACAATTTTAAAAAATATATATATTTAATAAAATAATGCATTAAAATAATTATTTTTAAAAATAATTTTTTAAATTAATAAATATAATTCATTAATTTTATTTTTTACAATTTAAAATAAATTATTTTTTAATTTATAAATATTTAAATTAAAATTTATTGAATTAATTAATTCGATTTTAATTAGAGTTCGTAGTACATTTTAATTAATTCAGTTTTAAAATCGGAGGGTAATCATGGAAAAAATTTCGTTAACCTCTGGAATCGTAGAAAACCTTAGGCTACCAAGGTAATCACATTACCGGGTTATAACCCATTTGCTGATGTGGCGGTAATGTTATATTACTTGGGAATCGATCATAACTTGAACCAAACAAGGTTATCAACGATAACCTTAGACTGATAACCAAGGTAATCACACAGATTACCCTCAACCAAACACCCCCTTAGGGTTTTTCTCTTCCTCTCCGCCGCGACGATTTCTTCTTGCCGAGCTCCGTCGCGCGCCCCCTTCTCTTCATCCAACCTTCTGATTGTGCAGAGCAGCCTCATCTCAGTCAAGGTTCACCGTCGCCTTCGCTGGTTCTACGCCGAAGTGGATTCGGAGGCGTTGATCCCACCTCACCGTCGTCGCGGACCGGAGGACTTGGGTGGATTCTCCAGCTACCGGTGCTGTGCTCGACGGCCGACAGCCCGAGAGGGAGGGATGCGAGTGTTTCTTCATCTCTCCACTCCGGCGCTTCATCTCACCGAACCCTAGCCTTGTGCTCTTGCGCCGAAGTGGATTCTGAAGGCTAGGAACACAAGCGCTCGGTTCTAAACGCATACATCCACCAGAGACAGCGAGGTAAGGGATTTAATTCCTATTCTCTAACATTCGTTTGCTGGATTGCAGCCGATGCTGGAAGAAGGAGGGTTCCCAAATCTCGCCTCTGCCATGTTCAACCTAGGGTTATCTTCCTGGGCTGAGTCACTATCCTTGGGTGCGGTGGATTCACTGATCTTGAATCTTGCTCTGTGCCGATCAGCAGGATCCTATCCATCTCTCTTTCCTTCATTTGATCGGTTTCTTTGTCCCTGTTTGTGAATGTGTCCTGTTTTTACAGATCAAAACCCCACTTTTGAATTGTGTGTGTGAATTTCTTGTATGTGCTTGCCGCATGATTGTTTGATGCTTGTCATGTAGAAGGTTTCATTTGGAAGAGTAGTTGTTGAATAATCTGCTTTGATCAGGTCGTGTGTAAACTGTTTGGAATATTATGTAAACACTTGATGTTGTTCTAGCATGAATTGAATAAATCAGTAGATTTTGGTTCAAAAACAACATTAACTTAGTGATTATTTTGTTAGCAAGTGAATGTTGTATCATTGATGATTGTAAGTTGGCATGAGGTGGAACCTAAAACGTATTATGTATTTATGTTGTGGTCAATTCAAGGGTTTCTAAATTTATTTATTAAAAGAATGCTTTATGCATTAAATTCCAATTAGAACACAAATTTAATGTAATAAACAAAAAAGAATTCAATGTTCCAAATGAAAAAAATGAAAAGAAAAAATATACTTAACTAATATCTACCTAGTATCTTATCAAATTCACTTAATTTAATCTTGTTTTCACAACGGGCCACTATAAAAGGATTCAATATATCGTCCGACCTCATTTGAAAGTATTCCTAACCGCTGCCTCAAATTCCTTAAAACCTCCTCATTTAATATAAACTTTCTCCCCATCTTCTCTGATTTCTTCTGTTTAGGAACGCACACGATTATCTTTCTCTCCCTCGATCGGGTTATATCTTAAATCGTCATCATCGTCTAATAATAACTGTTCCCTGCAGCGTCGAATCACACTGTTGTATTCTTCCTTGCTTTGCCAAAAAAAACTTATCGCAGAAGTTACCACCGTCAATGGAACTTCCCTGCCCCAAATCTGGTATCTCAAGCCACGTGTCCGAAGCCACGTCGTACACGAGCGCCGATTGCAGCTTTTTACCTTCGCCGTCAGTCCCGCCGATGACTAACACCTTTCCTCCCTTCATAACATTTCTGTAGAAAAACCGCTCTGGAGCCGGGTTTGGAGCGCCTGCGCGCCAGGCCCCGGAGAGTAGGTCGTAGATGTTGACCTCGCCAGTAAGGCGGTTTTCCATCGCGTCCCATCCACCTATCACCACCAGCTCTCGCCCGTCGCCCGACGACCGCGGCGTCGCTGAAGCCCATCCTGAGGTCGGGGCGGTCGGGGGTAGCGGCCGCATCTTTGGCCGGTCGGGGGCCAGCTGCCGCATGGTGCAGACGTCCGTGTCAGACTCGTATAGGGCTAGGTGAAACTTACCCATGGTGTGCAGGAGCTTGCCCCGGAGGAGCAACGAGACGACGAGGGGGGCGAGGCCGGCGGCCCTGCGGATGCGGTAGAAGGACGGCGAGTCGAGCTCGTGCTTCCACCTCTTGACGGTCCGAGCGTTGAGGATGGCGTGGAAGGGGAGGTGGAAGAGGTACTCGAGAGCGAGGCAG
This sequence comes from Curcuma longa, assembly GCF_044706935.1. Classification (NCBI taxonomy): domain Eukaryota; kingdom Viridiplantae; phylum Streptophyta; class Magnoliopsida; order Zingiberales; family Zingiberaceae; genus Curcuma; species Curcuma longa. The sequence goes on along the minus strand of NC_133871.1, from coordinate 23,505,348 downwards.
TCCGGCAGCCCTGGAATTAACTCGGCCTCCATGCTCATGATTCGTTGGGCACGGGGACGCTTCATGGCCGGAACGGTTGATGATGATCGCCGCCAGAGAAATCGGAGAGCGAAGGCGTCGAGGACGCTCCCCGGCGTGGCCTGATGGGGCGGCTCACGGGCGCGAGCACTCGAGGACGCTCCCCGGCGTGGCCTGATGGGGCGGCTCACGGGCGCGAGCACGAACAGCGGTGGAGGGATGTGCGCGGGAAGGCACCGGCCGTTTAGGGTTGAGGGAGTTCGATGGTTTTAATAAACAATTTTCTCAATCTAACTCCTATAAATAGATAGTTCCAACACGATTTTGACAAAGTCTAAACGATTTATTCTATTAAAATATAATAAAATTTATTTTAATTCTTTTAAAAAAATCTAATAAATTTTATATAATCATATAAATTATGCAAAACGAGAGTTCTGAGATGTGATCACCTTTCTTTTGAGATAGAAATAAAGAGAGACAAAGGGAACAGGATTTTCTCAATTAATGTAATTTTTCTTTGAATTAAAAGTTTTTGGAAATTAATTTTTCATAGAAATATTATTCAATAAATATTATTTTGTTACTTGACTATTCCATTTCTTTTTTATTTCACTCGTATCAATTATCACCTTCAATTAAATATTACTAAAAAAATTAATTCTTACCAATTAAAAACATATGATTACTTTTTAGAATTAATTATAAAAATTAATGACTTAAGATAATTTTTGATAAATAAAATTTTTAACTGCCTTAAACCTTAATAAAAATTTAATTAATATTTTTTATATCATAAATAAATATTTCTTATATATATAAAGTCATAGTGACTAATAATTAGTTTTGAAGTTGTTTGAATTTCTCCCTCCTTGTTATTATTATTTTTTTAATTTTAAAGATAATTGTTATTTAATTTTTAATTATAAAATTTTAAATTTGTAGGAGTTTTTATTTTTATTTTAATAATAAGGGATCAATCATGACCAACTCTTTTAACTATAATAAAAGCCTGATCCAACCTATCTGAGAATGGGTCGATTCTTTATTTAAAAAATAATTAAATTTATAACTATTTTAGTTAGTTTAAATTTCAATTAAAAGAACTTGCACATATCAAATTAATTCGCCTATTGTTTAGGAACAACCATAAAACCAAATGCTGCGTGGCCCACTACGGCAACTAGCAGACCAGATTGCAAGGACTTACTTTTCTAAACATACAAATTTGGACTTGTCCAGATTTTATTATCGAAAAGAGGGAGATGTGGCTACATTACGTACTAATGTGGGTGTCGTGAAGGACGTGGTCTCCCTCGGATAAAGTTAAGAGTTATATATGTAAAGGTCAAGGTCCCAGGCGACATGGCAATATGAGTCAAGACCGACCTAAGACAAGTCAACATGGACCCAACCCCATCAAAGTGGTATGTCCGTCATCTCGGGCTCAGACTATGCTTCCAACGCAGCTCGGGCCTAGTCGGGGTTCGACTTGAGTTCCCAAAACCATCTTAGCCAGTCTTGTCTCAGTCATTTCAGGCGTCTCATCTTGGTCAGCCTCGTCACGACCACTTCAGGCGTCTTGTTTCGGCCAGCCTCGTCTCAGCCACTTCAGGTGTCTTGTTTCGACTAGTCTTGTCTCGGCCACTTCAGGCGTCTCGTTTCGGCCAGCCTCGTCTCAGCCACTTCAGGTGTCTTGTTTCGACTAGTCTTGTCTCGGCCACCTCAAGTGTCTTATCTCGACCACTCCACCTCACTTCGCCTCATTCGGGGTCTCGTCCTCATGCCTTCGACGTATAAATATCGTGGTATGCTAAAGGAGAACACAAATATTCTTATAGACAGACAACAATCTGAAAACGTAGAAGTGGTTACAATGTTGTTAGATTCGGTCTCCTCATATGCCCCCTTTTTTTGCACATAAGGCCAAAAGGAATACAAGGTTGTCAGACTCTGTTCCCTCGGATATGGGATACCCTTCTTTCTGCGCATAAGGCCAAAGGGGGATGGTTGTCGGGTCTGATCCCTTTTACAGGTAGCTATAAGGGCGCTACCCTACTCAACACATAGGGGCCGAGAAAAGGTTATAAAAGGTCTAGCCCACCACCATATTCGAGGTTCGTTTCCGAAAACTCTACTAGCATTGTCTTCTTTCTGTCATCTTCTTCTGAGCCCTAACTTGAGCATCGAAGTGGTTTGTCGGGACTCCCCGATACCAATCTAATATCTTCTTTGAAGTGTGTTTCAAGTTTGGATCATCTCCCGCGCCCTAGTTCATTTAGGAGGTCACTTGCATCAGACTGTTTGTTGACTGATGACTTGACTATCTACAGTATTTGGTCGGAACACATCCATCTTAAGAAGTAAAAATATATACAAATGAAGACAAATTTGAACTTGTCCAGAATCAAAATCGTTTCTGTAGAAGGAGCAAGGCCAAAAATCTAAAGATAGTGACGTATCTACAAATTCTTTGCAGGTTTGTCATCTGCTTTCTTAATCTTTAGTTGTATGTCAAAAATAAGGGAATACCTACCTATATTGAATCCTCTATTTGAAGATGCACAATCTAGCTAGTCTGAAATGCATTGTTCATGTTGTCAATCAATATTGATCAGAGTGTTGGCATGAGTGAATAAGGTTCTGAGTTTGATCCCATGCATAAATGGATAGTTTTATCATAACAGTCTATTTTAGGAATTTAACCAGTGAGTATTCCTCTGAAGTCTCAAGCTTAGTGTTATGGTGCTGAGAACTTTCTTAATCTGATGTACATTATGGCAGTTTATAAATACTGAAATAATTGAATTGGAGCACAGTGCCTTCTTTGTAGCAGCAGCTATACAATTACTAGTTTGGTTTACTTGGATCAGTTATCAGTACTGAAGTTTCCAATGAAAATTATTCAATAAAATCTATGATAGCTGCAGTATTATATCTCTTACAATTACATGCTTGTTAGAGTGTTTTTTTGTGTGGCTTTGGAGCGATCGGGTGACCGAATTGAAGGAGTCTAGTAGAAAGATCAAGTGACCGAGCCGAGCTGAGAGACCAGTTGACCAAACTGAGAGAGTGTCACAGATTGTGTTAGCTAGATTAATATTTGTCATTATGCAAACTATTCATTATAACATTTTTGTAAGTCAAATGTAGAAATAAATTTTCCATATTTATTCCATTCCACTAACGAAATCAAACAATTCTTATTATAGGCGTCTGGTTGGTTGGGATGTCAATTGCACTCCCGGTCTTGCCCAGCAGAGAATGTGAGGCATAGCACCTCGCTTGATGAAACTTCCCCTCGCTTGGTGAATGAGGAGTCTCCCCCTGGCATGAAGAAGAAGAGAACCTCTTCCCCCGCCCGAGAAGCAGAGCAGAGAAGTTCGTACGAGAATCAGAATCAGAAAGCTATACCAACGCTACGAGAATCAGATAAGCTCATTTCGCTATACTAGACCAACCTAAGACTTGAATTGAATTGATAAGCGCTAGACCTACCCGACTTTCATTGATTCGCTAGACCTCCTATAGACCCCACGAGAATTGAGTCGAGTCGCTAGACCCCTACCTATCTCTGAGCCGGAAGTCAGGTTCACAATCAGAAGGTAGCGAACTAGACCTATTCCTAATTACTATCTCTGAGCCGGAAATGAACGATGCTCTTGCTCGGTTGATGAGACCGTCCACTCTCCATATAATTATTGCTCGGTTGATGTTGATGACTGGGCTGGGAATAGAAATGACCCTCGGAACTTACTCAAGAGAGAGCCTCTTCTGATCCGGCAGCTTAAAGGATGAATTGACATCCAGATGGATGGGGTTATGAGTCCAGGGTAGAGCTAATTACAATACGCTGCCTTTGCTTTGGTCGGCGATCTCTGGTACCCAGTCTATCCAATTTCTCTCTCTCTTTATCTTTCTTCTACGGCACTCCTAGGAGGCGCGGAGCAGCATGCAAAGGAGAGGGCCGGAGGGATCAAAATACAGATAGGGAAAGAGTGAGAAAAAACAAAACACAAAAACTCTCTCTCTCACGTCGCTGTGCCAAATATATAGTAAGGGCCGCCAATATATATACAGGGGGGGTCGATCCCAGTCGAAACAGAAGAATAATTTTATCAATTTACTTTACTATATTAGGCTCCCTTAATTACGGTATTGCGAGCCCAGCAAGACAAGAAAGAGTAGTTCCATTCAGTCCTGGCAGAAAAAGATCAACCTGAACGCCCCGAAATCTCTTGAACGCTCCCCGAACGAAATAAATTATGTCTTGAACGCTTGAGACGCACAAAGAACATTCAAAACGATCTTACCCGCGGACCTCAGACTCTCTCTAACGTTCGGTTCCCGGTCTGGTTCTTCCCCGTACCAAACACTCTCGGATTGAAGTCGTGAATTCGAAACTCTCAATAACGCTTCTGCCCCGTTCGATCGGATTCTCACTATAGGGAAACAAAAAACAAACAAAAAAGACTCGTTTAGTCGTAAATAGCCCCAAAGGCTATTTATATGCCTCTGCGTAGCAGAGGTACTTATCTTATATTATATATAGTTAGTCTACGCCTTTGGGGCTATTTATCTCCCGGATTAGTCGTAAATAGCCCCAAAGGCTATTTCTCTACTCAGCATAGCTGAGGTCTTTATATTATAGTAAGGCGGATTAGTCTACTTAGTCGTAAATAGCCCCTTTGGCTATTTATATGCCTCTGCGTAGCAGAGGTACTTATCTTATATTATATACAGTTAGTCTACGCCAAAGGGGCTATTTATCTTCTTGGGGCAATTTATCTCCTTTTATTTTAGGCGAAACAAAACAAATTCAAATCAGTCGTGAATACGAAACTACGAAAGATCTCATCTCAAGTTCAAACTTGAACTCGGACCATTTTCTCTCTCTCTACAGTCGAACATTATAAACTCTCTGTAACGCTTCTGCCCCAAAGCAAATAGGCGCGTGAGATGCACAAAAAAAATGAGATCCGTCACGCTTGTGCCCCGTTCTTTAAGAGGGCTTGTGCCCCGAACTCTCTTTTTATCTCGTTCGGTACCCTTATATTTATCCATAGCAATAATTGATCCATGTGTTACGCATATATCTATATGCTTCACTGTCCACTTCAATAGCACTCCATAGTCATTCGACCATTTATGCAAATATTGATTGTTCAAAGCAGCCGGAAGGCAGGCTGGGCAGGTGACGCACTAAGTGCTACGTGACCCATATTGCGGGTCCCGCTCATACTAGAGAATAAAAATTCATATCCGATACGAACGACGGGAGTGAAGATCATTCCATTCTATAAACCATGAAGATTCATATGAGAATATGAGCCCTATAGGCCACTTGGCTCGGGATTAGAACTTAATATTATGGCCATTCACGCAATAACTCGGATTTCGTTCACACTCGAACTCTCTTGCTCTATTCTCTATCTTTTTTCTCTATCTATTTTCTGTCTTGTTTTTCTCTGGCATTCCAAATTCAACCTAACTTGATTTGCAGCGGAATTTATATTTATCTTAGGTACTTTGACTTTCGCTCCTTTCAGTTCTCTTTCTCTAGTTTAAACTTTCGTTTTTTTGTTTTTTTTGCCTCTTTCTTAAAAGTTATACGTCGTTTTGTTGTTTTTTTTCCCTTTCTTTTCCCGTACCAGTTGCTCCACTCAGCTCTTTTTCAGGAGGACAGATTTTTTTTCTTTTATAAAGAATGGGAGAAGCACGAAATGACGTAAGATAAAGCAGAGCTTCAGTGGCACTCAAGTCATAATTGAATTTGCTGCTATCGAGATTCCAGAAAGCGCAGTCCCTACTCTGCTAGCCAGAACGGAATGGACATATGAGCGATCAATTACGAGAGCTCGACCGGAAATGACATCTCTTTTCTTCCTCACCCGGAGATGCTCTTTCTTTGAGAGAGGTGCGGAGCGACTGGAAAGCAAGATCTCTTTTCGGGGGAAGTTCCGATTGGGCCTTTAGCTCAAGAAAAGGAAGGGAGGGGGCTGTGCTAGCTGTCACAAGCTACTTAAAACCACAGAGACATTCAAAGAAATTTTTATTCAATAAGAGGAAGATCCGCCTTTCATACAGGATATTACAAAAAAGGGTACAGGCGCCTAAGCAAAAACACACTCCCGCCGCTAGCGGGATGATACGGGACCTGCTAAGCGTAGCTGGTCCTAATCGCTCCCGTCGCCGTCGGGAAACGTGAGAACACCGCCGGAGATGGACGGGGGGGGGGGGGTGAGGCATAGCCGGGGGGCTTGCCTGGCTAACTCCCGCTCCAAGGCCTCTAGCCATTCCTCCGCCCGCGCTCGTTCCTCGCTGCACCTCAGCGCGTAGGCCTTAGTCTCCTCCAGCTCACGTTCGAGTCGGAGGCGACGCCCAGTCTCCTCGGCCATGGTCTGGCCGAGTCTTAGGTTCTCCAACCGGACTGAGGTAAGCTCCTCTTGGAGCTCCTCGGTCCGCCTGTGCATTGGGGTCAACTCCTCGTCAAGCTGGACCATCTTGGCACAATACGTAAACGCTTGGTGCACCCCACTCAGTAGTCTCCAACCTGACCTCCATTATCTCCGCCCGGAGACGTCTCAGCTCGCTCTCCATAGTGGCAGGATCCATAGTCTCTGTAACAGATGAGTGCAATCAGCAAGGGAAAGGATTTCTTTGGAGGAATCAGATGCGCCAAGCCCCTTCGTATAAGGATGCGGAAGAGGAAGACGTACCGACACGCTCTCCCTCGCCGCCGCCATCAGGCGGGCTCATTGATGACCGATGGAACATGTGACGAGATATGAAGGAGGTCGCTTTACGCCACCCCTCGCAGACAGCGATTGAGCTCGCCGCAAGGCCGTTGGATGCAACACCATCTGCACGATGCCCGGGGGGTGCTCCTGTGAGCGCATCATTACTCCTCCTTCCCAAGGCAAATCCTACGGCATAATCTCCTCCTCCTTCCCTAGGCAAATCCTACGGCGCAATCTCCTCCTCCTTCCCAAGGCAAGCCTTCGCGCCGGCCTTGTTAATGGACTAAAGCCTTTCCGATTAGTGGCCCAATGGAAGCTAATGTCTGGCCCAATTGGCCCTATGGCCATCAGATGCGGACCAGGCAGGTGGGCCAAGCCCTATGGACCTAACCCGCGCGTAAATGAAGATGCGGGCCAAGGCCCAGGAGATAAAACCCAACATACGCACCTGACGGAATTTGATTGGGATGACCCCGACGCGAACATCACAAAACAAAGAAAAGAATTCTCCTCAGCACCGAAACTAAAGAACAGGCAAAACCAAATCACAGACTAGCAAACAACTGGTGATGGAAATAAACGCCCGTCACCAATCCGGGCAGAAGCAAGTTCATACAATTTAAAAGCAAATTTTCGAAAAAGGAGAGAATGATAAGGGAGGATCTTCCTCCTCCTAATTGGCCCTTTCAGAGGGAGGAAGGTTTTCCCACGCCCGTCGGGGTTCAGAACTGACAAGTCGGTATCCGCGGGAAGAAGCTTCAGCTCCACGCACTGTCGGAGAGCCCCTTCGAAGTCGTGCCGGAACATGGAGCTGCTTCGGTCCGCCAGCATGTCGTAAAATTCTGAAGACTTTAAGAAGGACGCCTTTCGTTTTGCATGACGCCCCTCCTCCCCGTCCTTAAAAGCTTGCAGCTCCCGCCGGGATGCCTCCGCTTCAACTCTCCTCCTCTCTTGGGCGCTTGCCAAGGCACTCTTGGTGGCCCGTAGCTCCTCGGTCAAGCGGAGCTCTTCCTGGCGAGCCGTATCCCTGGCTACAGTAGCTGCCTTAAGATCCTCCTCCGCTTGGAATCCCTTCGCTGTCACCGCCTGCACCTGAGACAGCAGACCGGCGTTGGATGCGTTGAGGACTGAGACCTCCTCCGCTTGACATTGGCACTAGGCTCTCAGGGTCTCAGCTCCCCAACCAGGGCAAGGTGCCGATCCCGGGCGGTTTGCAAAGCAGCTGCGGTCACTTCGGCCCGTTCCTGTGATTCCCTGGCCGACGCCACCAAGGGCCTAAGCGCCTCCAACTCCCGCGACAGACTCTGCGCCTTTTGATCATATGCGGCAGCCCGCTGCATCCACTTACTGGCCTCCACCTGTGCCTCCTATTTTTTCGCCAGCAGCCGCTCCAGAGTGGAAGAAGACGCGTCCTGCTCCAACTCCGCCACCCGTTCACCCAACTCCCGGCGCTCCTGCAGGACGCCAAGGACGAGCTTACGCATGCCCCTGGCAGCGACCTCGCTCTTGCGTATGAACCATAGGAGATCATCGTCTATCTCCCTGAAGCCCATGTTGGGCAAGATCTCCTGCTCATAAACACGGAGTGATTCCTCATGTGATTGTCCGGATCAATGCTCCCCGCGCCCAGAACGCGACCGTGAAGATCCCTCACCAAAGTCACCTGCGGGAGGGTTTGGAGGTGGGGGAACCATGCTCCCTCGCAGGGGGCTGCGAATGACCACGGCGGGAACCTCCAGCCTCAGGAGGAGCCGGTGGGCGAGCGGCCGGACCTGACGAGGTCTCATCGCGCCTGTGGTCGCGTAGCTTTCCTTCGGGGCGTTCGGCGCCCCTTGTCTTGTCAGGGACTCTCTGTACGTCCCGACGTGAGGCCCCCGCACCATACTAGTCGATGAAGGTGACGGGGAAGAAGGGACATCCACGGCGACGAGGGTCAGGTTTCCTTCTGCTGGAACCACCTCATCGCGCCTCCTCTTGCGGGAGCCACTGACTTCTGAGACTTCCCGGATCACAACTTCCTTACCCCCTGATTCCTCCGGGTCCCCATGGAAGCGGTCCTCGCAGGAATCGTTGGTAGGGCTCTGGATGCCAAAGTACCAGTGGACACCGTGGGGGCATCTCCTGGGGCCGTTCGATCTTTTCCGACCGCCGCAAAGGAACCTCCAGGCGCTGTAGGGTCGATTGCGGACACCACAGGAACGTCCCCAGGTCCCCCTGGTCATTTCCCAGCACCGCGGCAACACCCTCAGCCGTCACTTGGTCGCCGCCAGGTTCCCCTTGGTTGCCTCCTGCCGTCGTCGAGGCACTTTCAGGCCCTGTTGAAGGAGGAAGGAGACTTCCGGCGCTGGGCAGCCGCCACTGCAACCGTTGGAACATCGCATCGTGGAACATGGTTTCCGGCGGAAGAAGACAATGCCGAAAGCAAGGGTAACGATGAGCTCCCCAAGTAATAGGCAAAAGGCAGGGCGACACGTCGAACCGGCTGATATATACCCCGGCAAGGCATCGCCTGTAGCTGTTAGATGAAGTGCCCTCTCTTCATCCCGCCACTCGATTCGCACCGCCTCAACCGTGCGACATCATCACAACCCACGAAGTGGAAGCGCAACCGTCAACATCTCCCAGCCGGTGGGCTCACGAAAAAGATAATAGTTGGGTTGTGGCCCATAATCCCTTTCGGCTGGCCCATTCGGCAGCAAGACCACGGCGGCCGACCAGACGCTTTTTCTTTCGTTCTTGTCCCTATACATCGCTCGTCACCCTCACGCGCCGGGAACAAACGGAAACTACTTCACGAGTTGCATCCCTCTCGGCCTGGGTTTCTTCCAGCGCACCCACCAACTCCTGCTCCCTAGCCAATCGGAAGTCCTCCCTGGCCAACAATTCGGCGTTGGTGTTGGTCAATGCCTCCGCCTCAAGGCACAACCAACGTTGGTGGCCCTCCAGAGAGGCCAAGTCTGCCTTTTGTTGAAAGAGTTCCCGCTGCAACTCCAAAGGGCTGCTTTAGACATCTGAAATAGGTCCTCAGCATACTCCGCTCGATACCGCAATTCATCACACTCGATGTTGACAGCCCGTGTTTCCGCCTCAGCAATTCATCTGAACCTAGAAAGATTTCCACATTGCTTATTTTACATTATATGATCTCCTTGAGTGATGCCCCTTTGTGTATGATCTTATGATACTTTTATTATAAATATTTTCCCCCTGCATTCCAGGAACATTGCTGATAGAACCAAAACCTCAAGAACTCACTAAGCATCAGTACGTACTACAACTAAAGGTTATATACCACGATGATCTTCATTACTTGTCATCTGTTCTAACATGGTTTTTGCTGTGACAGGTATGATTGGGATGCTGCAACTGCCTTCGCTTTCCTTCAAAAATATGGCCTTTCAGGTATTTATTTAACTATTGAGATTGTTTCTATACAACTCTTTAGATCAGACTCTTGTATAATTTCTATACAATTCTTTAGATCATGACGGTAACTTAACTATGGTGTAGGGGAGTTCAAGTTGAATATTGAATGTAACCATGCCACTTTATCTGGTCATAGGTGTGTTCTTTAAAATATTAGTTCAACTTGATGTCTGGAGCAAATTCTGCTTGATCTCTTTTGCAAAATTTGATAGCATGATTCATGCAGCTGTCACCATGAGCTTGAAACTGCAAGAATAAAAGGATTGCTCGGAAATATTGATGCAAATACTGGTGATACGCAGATTGGTACATGCTTTTTCCTAAAGCAAAATGAAAGTTGAAACAAACTTAATTGCTTTTCGAGCTGCAGAGAGTAAATAATAATGTTTTGCACACTATTCTTGGCATAGGTTGGGACACTGATTAGTTTCTCACAGATATTGGAGAGGCAACCCTTGTCATGCTCAGTGTTGTGAGAAATGTAAGTTGGTTTGATTTACGAACAAGGTGGGAAGTCTCATACATATTAAACTTCATCAAGAAGAAAATCATTGATCAACTTATTTGAGAAAATAAGGCGGCAAGCCCATATTCATTAAAGTTATTATAGATGTGTTAATTATGAATTTAAATAAACGATTAGTCGGAAACGATGCGGGGGCAGAGGGAGCATCGGGAGCAGCGGGGACCGCCAGATCGGCCAGATCGGAAACGAGCACTTTCAGCGCTACAAGGGCCGCCTTAGAGGCGACAGTGGAGGCGGAGGCAGAGTTAGCTGCCGCGGCAGCAGCTTCCGCTGTCGCGGTAACAGCTATGGCAACAGCCGTCACTAGTCGACGGCGGCATCGCATCTGCTTCTCCCTATGACCCATCGGGTGAGAAATGGAGGACGTTCTCAAGTGGTGAGTAATGGAGGTCCTTATATAACAAAAGTAGTCAGTGTTTTTTTAATGATTTAAAAAACAATAAATCCAACAGTCTGACGATCGAACCAGGTTTTGGTCGCTAATTAGCGATCGAAAAATGGTTCGATCGCTATTTTAGCAACCGAATTCAGTTGCGATCGTTAATTAGCGATCGAAACCGATTACGGTCGTTAAAATAGCGACCAAAAAATGATTCGATTGCTAATTAGCGACTGAATTATAAGTCGGTCGCTAAATTTTAGCGACCGAATAATATTTTGGTCGCTAATTTCCTCTCAAATTTACAAACTCTAGAATTATCGATAAAATTAGCGATCGAAAAATAATTCAGTCGCTAATTTAGTGACCGATATTTGATTTCGATCGCTAAATTAGCGACCGACTTATCACTTCGGTCGTAAAATAGCAACCGATTAAATTTCGATCGCTAGTTTATGATCGAAATTTATTCGGTCGCTATTTTACGACCGAAGTGATAAATCGGTCGCTATTTTAGCGATCGATATTTAATCAGTCACTAAATCGGTCATTATTTTTGGTTATTTTTGTCATCTTTGCTCAAGAAACTAGGAAAGACACGTTGTGGGGAACATTCATCTTTGCTCAAGAAACTAGAAAATGCGTATAGGCGAGTTCATCGCGGAAAGTTCGCTAAAGAAAAGCGGAAAGTTCGCTGAAGAAAACAGTTCAATGCAAAAAAAAAACATAGTATAGTATGAAGAAAACAGTTCATCGCTGAAGAAAGTTCGCTGTACTCTGGCAGCCTCAAAATCTCTTCCTCTTTTCGATGCGGGGGCAGAGGGAGCATCGGAGCAGCGGGGACCGCCAGATCGGGAACGAGCGCTTTCAGCGCTGCAAGGGCCGCCATAGAGGCGGCAGCGATGGCGGAGGCGGAGTTAGCTGTCGCGGCAGCAGCTTCCGCTGTCACGGTAACAACTATGGACACAGCCATCGCTAGTCGACGGCGGCGTCGCATCTGCTTCTCCCGATGACCCATCCGGTGATAAATGGAGTACGTTCTCAAGTGGTGAGTAATGGAGGTCCTTATATAACAAAAGTAGTCGGTGTTTTTTTAATGATTTTAAAAACAATAAATCCAACAATCTGACGATCGAACCAGGTTTCGGTCGCTAATTAGCGATCAAAAAATGGTTCGGTCGCTATTTTAGCGACCGAATTCAGTTGCGATCGTTAATTAGTGACTGAAACCGATTACGATCGTTAAAATAGCGATCGAAAAATGATTCAGTCGCTAATTAACGACTGAATTATAAGTCGGTCGCTAAATTTTAGCGACCGAATAATATTTCGGTCGCTAATTTCCTCTCAAATTTACAAACTCTAGAATTACCGATAAAAATAGCGATCGAAAAATAATTCAGTCGCTAATTTAGCGACCGATATTTGATTTCGGTCGCTAAATTAGCGACCGACTTATCACTTCGATCGTAAAAATAGCGACCGATTAAATTTCGATCGCTAGTTTGCGATCGAAATTTATTCGGTCGCTATTTTACGACCGAAGTGATAAATCGGTCGCTAATTTAGCGATCGATATTTAATCGGTCGCTAAATCGGTCGTTATTTGTGGTTATTTTTGTCATCTTTGCTAAAAAAACTAGGAAAGACACTTTGTGAGGAACATTCATCTTTGCTCAAGAAACTAGAAAATGCGTATAGGCGAGTTCATCGCGGAAAGTTCGTTAAAGAAAAGCAGAAAGTTCGCTGAAGAAAACAGTTCAATGCAAAAAAACATAGTATAGTATGAAGAAAACAGTTCATCGCTGAAGAAAGTTCGCTGCAGTCCGGCAGCCTCAAGATCTCTTCCTCTTTTTCGATGCAGGGGCAGAGGGAGCATCGGGAGCAACGGGAACCGCTAGATCAGCCAGATCGGGAACAAGCGCTTTCAGCGTTGCAAGGGCCGCCTTAGAGGCGGCAAAGGAGGCGGCAGCGGAGGCGAAGGCGGAGTTAGCTGACGCGGCAGCAGCTTCCGCTGTCGCGGTAACAGCTATGGCAACAGCCGTCGCTAGTCGACGGTGGCGTCGCATCTGCTTCTCCCGATGACCCATCGGGTGAGAAATGGAGGACGTTCTCAAGTAGTGAGTAATGGAGGTCCTTATATAACAAAAGTAGTCGGTGTTTTTTTAATGATTTAAAAAACAATAAATCTAACAATCTGATGATTGAACCAGGTTTCGGTCGCTAATTAGCGATCGAAAAATGGTTCGATCGCTATTTTAGCAATCGAATTCAGTTGCGGTCATTAATTAGCGATCGAAACCGATTACGATCGTTAAAATAGCGATCGAAAAATGATTCGGTCACTAATTAGCCACTGAATTATAAGTCAATTTTGGTCGCTAATTTCCTCTCAAATTTACAAACTCTAGAATTATCGATAAAATTAGCGATCGAAAAATGATTCAGTCGCTAATTTAGTGACCGATATTTGATTTCGGTCGCTAAATTAGCGATCGACTTATCACTTCGACTTATCACTTCGGTCGTAAAATAGCGACCGATCAAATTTCGATCGCTAGTTTAGGGAGTCGTAATTAGTAATGCGAGAGAGCAATGATCCTTTTATATTCATAGTTAGTCTTCCTCTTTGTCTGGCTTACCATTTCTACATAAGGAAATTGTATAAATCCTGATAAAATTAAGGCAATTAATGAGAGAGAGAGCACGCTTACGTTTCTTGGCAGCCGGGGCAGAGGCAGCAGTCGGGGCAGGGGCAGCCTCCTGGGCGATAGCTGCGACTGCCTCCTCTATGGTAGCAGCGGCGGTCGCCGCATCGGTAGTGGCGGTCGCCACATCGGCAGCGGTGGCCACCGCCGCGGCAATAACGGCCTCAGTGGCCTCAGCTACTCGGAGGCGTCGGAGGCAGCAGTTTCCTGGACTCATCAGGAGAGGAGTAAGTGGTGGAGTAGTCGTTTAGGGTTTAGGGAGCATTCTTATATAACAGTGGTGGGTGGGTTTAGGGTTTAGGGAGTCGTAATTAGTAATGCGAGAGAGCAATGCTCCTTTTATATTCATAATTAGTCTTCCTCTTTGTCTGGCTTACCATTTCTACATAAGGAAATTGTATAAATCCTGATAAAATTAAGGCAATTAATGCGAGAGAGAGCACGCTTATGTTTCTTGGCAGACGGGGCAGGGGCAGGGGCAGCAGCCGGGGCAGGGGCAGGGGCAGCAGCCGGGGCAGGGGCAGCCTCCTGGGCGATGACTGCGACTGCCTCCTCTATGGTAGCAGCGGCGGTCGCCGCATCGGCAGCGGTGGCCACCGCCGCGACAATAACGACCTCAGTGGCCTCAGCTACTCGGAGGCGTCGGAGGCGGCGGTTTCCTGGACTCATCAGGAGAGGAGTAAGTGGTGTGGAGTAGTCGTTTAGGGTTTAGGGAGCGTTCTTATATAACAGTGGTAGGGTGGGTTTAGGGTTTAGGGAGCGTTCTTATATAACAGTGGTGGGGTGGGTTTAGGGTTTAGGGGGTCGTAATTAGTAATGCGAGAGAGAGCAATGCTCCTTTTATATTCATAATTAGTCTTCCTCTTTGTCTGGCTTACCATTTCTACATAAGGAAATTGTATAAATCCTGATAAAATTAAGGCAATTAAGGACTAACTTGAACCAGACACTAATTAGGAAGTTCAAGGCCTCCACAACGTCATTATCCTTCTAAAAACACTTCGATTGTGGATTTCATCAAACATTTCCTCAATAAAGAGTTATATTTCACTAAATTAGGTTTTATAATCTTCTAAGAGATTAAGGAAATGATGATTGAGTCCTCCTCAGACATCCTTATCTCTCAATATCAGTTGAGGTTCTCTGCAATGCATCCAGAATAAGAATTGGAGGTACGTTAATGAGATTTGAGAAATGCTACTTTAGTTATGATAAGGTGTTTGATACTTTCAACCAAGTCGAATGATTGCTTTAACACAACAAAAATAATATCGATTGGCGATCGAATTTTCAGTCGTTAATCGATCGCTAAATCCGATTAACGATCGATTAGTGCGACAGATTTAAAAAATCATTAAAAAATTCATCATAATTAGATTTAGCGATCAAATATGAATTCGGTCGCTAATTTTAGCGATTGAATTTTATTTTGATCGCTAAATTAGCGACTGAATTTCGATTTGGTCGTTAAATTAGCGATCAAATTGTAATTCGGTCGTTAATTTAGCGATCGAAGTTAAAAATCGATCGTTAATTTAATGATCGATTTTTAACTTCAATCGCTATTTAGCGACCGATTTAAATTTTCATCGCTAAAATAGCGATCAAAATTTAATCAATCGCTAAAATAGCGATCGATTATAATTCGGTCGCTAAATAGCGATCGAATTTAAAAATCGATCGTTAAATTAGCGATCGAAATTGTATCGATCGCTATTTGTGGATTTTTTTTTTGTAATATAAGAGTTGCAACGTGTCGCCTTGGAGGCAGTAGCGTCAACAGGAGCGATCTGAAATATTACTTCTGAAAAATGCTCGTATTATTTCTTACTTAAAAAAGAAACATGAGTATTGGCGAGTTCATCAAGTTCGCAAAGAAAAACATGAAAAACTTCCAGTTCAATGCAAAAGAAAAACATAGTAAAAAAAACTTCCGCAACAGGGCAGCATCAACATCTCTACCGTTTTTTAGATGTCGTAGGGGCAGCCGAGGCAGCAGGGGCAACCGGGACAACCAGGTCGGGAATGATTGCTTTAACACTACAAATATAATACCGATTTTTCAGTCGCTAATCGATCGCTAAATCCGATTAACGATCAGTTAGCGATCGATTTAAAAAATCATTAAAAAAATCATCGTAATTGGATTTAGCGATCGAATTTGAATTCGGTTATTAATTAGCGATCGAATTTGAATTCGGTCGCTAATTTTAGTAACCAAATATGAATTCGGTCGCTAATTTTTGCGGAAGGTTTTGAATTCAGCTGTGGTTTCGTCCTCCTTTTTTGAACCATCAGGAGACGGGGAGTAGTGGTGGAGTCGAAAGTTCTTATATAAGTTTCAGATTAATTTGTTACAGAGTAGCGGTGGAGCAGAGCCGGCCCTGGGCCAGGGCGACCAGGGCGATGGCCCAGGGCCCAAAAATTAAGGGGGCCTAATTTTTAGGCTAAATACTCTTGCTGGGTATAGGGTTGATCGCCAAACCTTGATCGCATTCTCCTTTCGCACATCTGCACCGGCACGACCGCCGTCAGCGAGGAGCCGACAAAAGCAGCGGCGACGCGGCTCCGGTGGCCCTCCTCATCCTTTCTCCTCCGG
The DNA here is from genome assembly GCF_044706935.1 of Curcuma longa. Taxonomy (NCBI): domain Eukaryota; kingdom Viridiplantae; phylum Streptophyta; class Magnoliopsida; order Zingiberales; family Zingiberaceae; genus Curcuma; species Curcuma longa. The sequence goes on along the minus strand of NC_133871.1, from coordinate 23,488,952 downwards.
AAGGAAGGCCCCATCGAGATCGCGAGTACTGCTTCCTCTTAACCCGTTCATTTTGTGTCGTTTCCTGCGAAGCATCGACTCCGGCTCCGGTGGCCCTCCTCACCCCTTTCTCCTCCTGAAGGAAGACCCCGTCAAGATCTGAGATCGAGTACTGCTTTAGTGCTTCCTCTTAACCCGTTATTTTTTTTCTCGTTTTCTATTAGTTGCTTCCCTTCTAAACAGATTTAGACCTGGAGCTAGCCTGCTATCAGATCTTAATTTTTTACCAAATCTTCATTTTTATTTGATTGTCCTTTAACAGTTTAGTTTGAAATTAAAATGATCGATTTTGCTGAACAAGCTTTCGTCGTTGCTTAAAATTAAGTACTTGAATTAATGATGTTTGTTCAAACACCCTCATGTGTATGCTCATCAGTGGTTTTAGTACCTAGCAAATTTTTAGTATGAGCAGCATTCTCTCAATGTAGGTACAGATTCTTTTATTACCTAGATGATATGATGGTAAGAAGCAGTAAAGAAGACGAGCAGGGAGTAGGTAGGAGGATAGAAATGTCTAGAGTAAAAACAATGGCTTAGTTATTCCTAGATTGTTCTTTTCCAAAATTAGTATTTGGTGCAGATGGCAAACAATTTATGCAATAGCATTTGTAAACTAATAAATCCTTTTAAGTTAAGGTAAACGAGAATATGATTCTATTAAAAAATATTAGCCTTTTTATGTTCCAATAAAAAGTGAAATCAAATATAAAACAAAACATTAGAATGGTTCCTATGAGGCTATGAATCAAATTAGAACATGAAGTCATTCAGGAAGTTTAACTGTAGAATATTGGAAATAAATGACAAGATATTTTTAAGCCAGTTTAAACTTTGTTAATTTTGATGTTTGTTCTCAAACCAATTTTTACCATAAGGCATCAGTAGGTTATGGATGTTCTGTTGAATTGCATGCTTCATGTTATGGGACTACATTAGGTTGTTTATTATGTTATGTTAACAAATTATATGGATAGTGAAATGTTTTTTTTCTTTTATTTTGGACTTTTCTTTATATAATAGATAACACTCGTTGTTCTTGTAACAGAATGACATGCCATTACTTTAACTGGCCTTCTAATCTCATACGATTGTCTTTATTTACCATTTTGCCTTTTTAAGTCTTAATGAATTCAGTTGTTGATTATTAACCACAAAGCAGAAAATTACTTTTTTGATCCTTATTGTAGTTTCTGTTTTCAGCCTCTCTTATATATGAATCATTGATTCTTTTTCTTAGTTTCTGTGTTTCTGTTCTACAGAAGCAGTTTATTCTGGAATTAAAACAGCTACAATATCAGGTGCAATTGCTGTTGTGCCTACAGTGAGTTTTCCTGCAAAACTTCTTCACGTTATTTTCATTATATATCGAGTATGCTTTCGCCGTGTTAGCTGAGAATTAACTAAACTATCGAATCTGTTACTCAATTTTCAATGTTAATGGATCTATTGAGTAAGCTCAATTTGCAAACTTGTTATTTGTAGTTTTCTCTCCACTTAGAGTTTCCTAATTCTGATTTTTTTTTTCAGTTGGTTGGTTGTCGTGTTATTCCATGGTGGAGGTGAGGTTTGAGGTTTTTAGTTTAAGAGCAGTAGTGAAATTAACCATATGGGTGGGGCTAGTAATTAATTAACAATGAGGTTTGAGGTTTGTAGCGAGGGTTTTTGATTGTGGAGAGAGTAGTAGATTTTCATGCATTTGAGGTGGCATAATTGGGAACTACAAAAAAGCTCATTTAGAGTTCTAACCATTGGAGATGCCCTAAAGAGACACAAATAATGAACCCATAAAATATGCTTATTAATGGAACACCCATATTTTGACCAATGATGATAAGAGCGATTGGGGAAGTAGGTACACATGAGAGATGAGATAATTTAAAATGAGAAAGCTTAAGTTGGAACTTTTAGATTAGGAAGTTTTAAATTTAAGTTTTTAGAAGATAAATTGTTTCTTTTGAAGTAGCATACAGAGTAAAGTTTACATTTTATTTTGTAGTAAAAGTAATGTATGAATTGGATATTTGTTTGTTAAATTTATACGGTTAGGAAATTGAGTCATTGATGGGCTTTTAATAAGGACTCTTGTAATTTTTATTGATTGAAAATCTTAATTTATTAAATTCTAAAAATCAAATATGTTACTGTGTCAGGGCTCAAAAATTATATTTTCACCCAGGACCTTTGTACAACCAAGGTCGGCTCTGCGGTGGAGTTTCTTACAGAGTAGTGGTGGAGTTTCTTACAGAATTTGTTAATGGGTAATTAAGGTGCGTGTAGCATCTCGTTAATTTCAGTTCACTGTAAATGATCTCGTTAATTCCTAACGTACCCGACCGTCCGGCACTCGCGGCACCGCCCATGGCGGTTGTTGAATTAGCGACTGAATCACAATTCGATCGCTAATTAGCAATTGAAAACAAGTTTGGTCGCTAAAATTAGCGACCGAATCACAATTTGGTGTAATTCAGTCGCTAATTAACAATCGAAAATAAATTCGGTCGTTAAAATTAGCAAGTGAATCACAATTCGACGCCAATTAGCGATCGAATTGGAATTCAGTCACTAAATCGAATTACGATGAATTATTTTATGATTTTTTTTATCGATCGTTAATCGGATTTAGCAACCGAATTTTTGATCAGTAATTGGTATTATTTTTATAGTGATCAACAGCTGCAACTACCGCCTCGACAGCAACTGCTGCAGTGACAGCGGCGGATGCTGCCACAACAACAGCGGCAGCAGCTAATCGGCGGCAGTTGCAGTTTCCCATGAACAACTTGCAAAAAAAAATGCAAGAAAGACTTGCTTGCAGAAGCCATTACCGGAGCATGTGTAAGTGTGCACAGATGAGAATGGCAGCTTTCAGGAAGATGTATCCCAAATTATAAAAGAACAGGAATTGATCCAACACAGAAAAAAAAACAAAAAGTCTTCACACCTGTCGCAAAGAAGGAAGCAATGATTCGTACATGTGACCCATTCTTGAGGTTATAACGAACTTGTGCACGGTGCTCAAATCAGGCTTCGCTAGGTCCACGATATCTTCTCACATGCTGTAGAGGAAGCATATTTAGGCTATTCTATATTTATAACATAAAAAATATTAATTAAATTTTTATTAAGGTTTAAGGCAGTTAAAACTTTTATTTATTAAAATTATCTTAAGTCATTAATTTTTATAATTAATTTTAAAAATTAATCATATGTTTTTAATTGGTAAGAATTAATTGTTTTAGTAATATTTAATTGAAGGTGATAATTGATACGAGTGAAATAAAAAGAAATGGAATAGTCAAGTAACAAAATAATATTTATTGAATAATATTTCTATGAAAAATTTATTTTCTGAAAAATTAGTTTCCAAAAACTAATTCAAAGAAAAATTACATTAATTGAGAAAATCATGTTCCCTTTGTCTCTCTTTATTTCCATCTCAAAAGAAAGGTGATGATCATCATCTCAAAACTCTCGTTTTGCATAATTTATATGATTATATAAAATTTATTAGATTTTTTAAAAACAATTAAAATAATTTGTATTATATTTTAATAGAATAAATTTAGACTTTGTCTGTTGGGACTATCTATTTATAGGAGTCACATCCCTCCACCGCTGTTCGTGCTCGCGCACACCCCTCCACCGTTCCGGCCATGAAGCGTTCCCGTGCCCAACGAATCATCAGAGCATATGCCCAACGAATCATCAGAGCATAGAGGCCGAGTTAATTCCAGGGCTGCCGGACTGCCTCGCTCTCGAGTGCCTCCTCCGCCTCCCGCCCCTTCCACACCATCCTCAACGCTCGGACCGTACGTCTGCAAGAGGTGGAAGCACGAGCTCGACTCGATCGCCGTCCTTCTACCGCATCCGCAGGGCCGCCGGCCTCGCCCCCCACGTCGTCTCGTTGCTCCTCCGGGGCAAGCTCCCGCACACCATGGGTAAGTTTCACCTAGCCCTATACGAGCCTGGCACGGACGTCTGCACCATGCAGCAATGCTAAGAATGGATGGAAGGTGTAACTCATCGGCGGTACTGACGACGAAGGTAACGGTCTATTTGGGAGGAGGTGAGGGAAAGGGAGGGAAAGGTAAGAAAGGGGAAAAAAAATTTACTTGTGTTTGGGATGGGGTGAGATAAGGAGGGGAAGGGGAAAGCTTCCCCTTCCATGCTCATAAATAAGCATAATTTCTTACCCCTCAAATCGGGGTGTAAAGAAGGGGAAATAAATATTAAACCTGTGTTTTTCAATTTTACCCATCTAAATTGATCCCTTTTCCTCGTTTCTAAACCGTGTTCCCTTCCAACAAACGCCGCTGCTCTTCGTCATCATCATCCGAAAACGCCGGCGGCGGCTCGGCGACCTCTGCTTTCTTAGGTTTGGAGACGCCTAGGGAAGCCCATGTTTTGAGCGAAGGCCAAGGCTGGTGGAGGAAGATCGTCTCGCCGACGGCCACAAAGAGGGGCACGGAGGAGCGGAAGACGATGAAGGTGTCGACGTTGGCGTGGAGGAGGAGCTCGTTGTTGGTGAAGATGGAGACGTAAAACATGAAGGCGGCGGGGAGGAAGCGCCACATGGTGGGGAGGTGAAAGGGGTCGTGGTCGATGAGGCACAGGCGGCCGCAGAGGAGGAAGCGCCACATGGTGGGGAGGTGAAAGGGGTCGTGGTCGATGAGGCACAGGCGGCCGCAGAGGAGGACTCCGGCGGCGCTGGTGAGGTACTGGAGGATATTTTTAATATTTTATATCTTTAACTTCCATTTTCTTTCCTTCCAAACCTTCCTTTTCTCCCAAATAGATTACTTTTTTTTTCCCTCTCTTCCCTTTCCTTCTCTTTCCTTCCCTTCCCCTTCCATTAATAAACCGTCCATCGCCCGATCCAAAAGAGCGTAAAGGTAAAAAGTTGCAATCGGCGCTCGTGTACGATGTGGCTTCCGACACGTGGCTTGAGATACCGGATTTGAGGCAGGGAAATTCTATTGACGGCGGTAACTTCTGCGATAAGTTTTGGCAAAGCAAGGAGGAATACAGCAGAGTGATTCGACACTGCAGGGAAAAGTTATTATACAATGATGACGATTTAAGATTCAACCCGACCGAAGGAGAGAAAGAGATAATCGTGTGCTTTCCTAACCAGAAGAAATCAGATTCTACTGAGCAGATGGGGAGAAAGTTTATATTAAATGAGGAGGTTTTAAGGAATTTGAGACAACGGTTAGGAATACTTTCAAATGAGATCGGACGATATATTGAATCTTTTTATATCGGCCGATTATGAAAACAAGATTAAATTAAATGAATTTGATAAGATATTAGTTAGGTATATTTTTTCTTTTTCTTTTTTCACTTGGAACATTGAAATCTTTTTTTGTTTATTACATTAAATTTGTATTTTTATTGGAATTTAATGTTTTAGATTTAATGCATAAAATATAAAGTATTCTTTTAATAAATAAATAAGCAAATATAAGAAGAGATTTTTTAAAAATCTCATGTTCATACGCCTCACAATGCTGCTTCTTTTTTCCTGTGTTTGAGATGCTACTATCTCTATGAAGGTTGGCACTGCATCGATTATATCATTTACAATATTTACAATTGGTCAAAGAGCACTAGCCTTTTTATTTAAAATAATTTTAGATCATCAAATTGAACTCTATATAAGTCTACCTGTATTACTACTACATATTTTTCAGTGATGGGAAATCAGTGGATGTCCAATTGATCTCAGCAGCATACGTTTATATAATTTATCTTCAATTGATCTTTTTGTTTATCCTATTTTCATGACGGATAATTATTTTGCATATGTAGGTGGTTAATGTCAACTATTAATTTAGGTTGCACTTCATCTTCCGGTTTTGAATATCATACATTACCTCGTCCTTATTTTTCCCTGTTGCTTGGGGATTTTACAGAAGCAGCGATATGATGAGAAGGGACCTGACGGCTGACGCTGATTTCCTTGAGAAGCAGAAGGCCTTCTTCATGGAGGTCAATGCTTTTGAACTCCCTGTAGAATTCGTCGAAGAGAAAGAACTTGAATAAGAGAATAACAAAATCAGCATACCGGTTTAACCTACACTTTGTTAGTTGCCGTGCCCATCTCCTTTTTTGACATGCCAATATTTTGCAACTCCCATGCAGCCGAGTTAAGTTTGACAAAGCTGATGTTTCTATGATACTCCTGTAAACCATGCCCATAACCATCAGCATCTTACCTAATGATATGGTTCAGCTTCTTCTGAATAATGAGTTCGTCTCACTTGCTATCTGTAGCACTTTATTAGGAGGAAAATTTATAGGCAAGAACTGTATGGATGTAATAGCAATTGCTCTGCAGCTCAAAATGAGAACCATTCAAGTCTGATGCATGTTTGTTTCTAGAAGCATACTGTTAAGGGAGTTCGGGCCCATATTAGCATAACCACCACTAATAAACACAAGACTCGACACTCTACAGCCTCAGTGACATTGTAGAGTATTTGACTGTCATTGACAACTTGAATAAAATCTATTCCCATGTTTCACATTTGGAGACCTGGTTGATTCAAGTGAAAGAACTGGGAAACGGAAAACTTTTTTGTGTGTACCTGTGTGACAAATTTGTTTATTTTAAGCTAGCTGTTAGGTATAACACAATCGTAGACCTTTTCTGTCAAACGTGGGATTGACAGTTGCAATGTTAAATAATAACAGTGGAGATAACACAAATTGTTTACAGCATAGAACTGAAAGATCTTGTCTAAGGAAATGCACATTAGTGTTTTGGAACCACAATGTTGACATGGTCCCTAACCTTTGGGGATGGTTGTAGGGGCACTTGGCTCATATCTGGTGGATATTTCGAATAGCTGCATTTATGGTTTTACAGTCGAAATCCATGATCTTCATCCAGTTCTCAAAGTCACCAATTTCCTGAAACAAAATAAAAACACAAGAAATATCAAGAGAGTTTAGTCTACATTTACTGCCAGACCCACCCAAAATGATCGACGAAACACCTGATCAAGTTAGCATCACAGGTCATTGATCAACATGTGAATATAGAATAGATCAGACTAGAATGCCAACAAACTTGCTCAAGGTTGTGGTAGAAAACATTTTAGGTTAGGAAGTTTCCCCGTCAACTCAGCAAATTGTGCATCATGCTAACAATCTACTAAATTGGATACTGAATTAAATCATCTATATAGAATTTGCCCATAGAATTTCAACTTTACATACAACATTTCTTCAACACTAAGTATGCATCACAACTATCAACAATGACTATCTATTAAACATGCCTATTGGATTGTCTGATCCTTGCATCTTCTCACATCACAAAATCTTACTGTGCAACAATCTGCAAAAGAATGATAGATTCAAATCAAATATGAAGATAAGTTTCTAGGGTGTGAGATAATTGGAAGCTCTTTAGCTTAAAGAAAATGTTTACAAGACTACAGTATGACTTGCTATGCTTTATGAATTATGGATAGTAGTTTTGTGTTGTTACAAAACAACATGAAAACATCACTGTAGATATGAGAATATTAAGATGGACGAGTGGAAATACTAGATTGCATTTTTAAAAAATATATCTAATAAGTCACTTAAGTGTAACTCCAATAGATGATAAGATAAAATGAGATAAAATAAATTGAGAGATTATGAGCATGTTTAAAGGTACCACAGTGAGAAGAGGAGAATCTATTTGAGTGAAAGGAGGGAAACCAAATAAACAATTTAATTAATTTGAACATTACTGATGGCGATAAAATAAATTGAGAGATTATGAGCATGTTTAAAGGTACCACAGTGAGAAGAGGAGAATCTATTTGAGTGAAACTAGGGAAATCAAATAAACAATTTAATTAATTTGAACATTACTGATGGCATAGCCATAAATTGAGTTCAATATAGGAATAACATGTAACTGGCCCCAATAATCAAGACAAACACGGCTTGATGAGGTGTGCGAAAAACTGCTTCATATTTCAGTCGCTAACTACAACATTTCTTTCCACACTAAGAAACATCAGTAGCTTACATCCATTGTCATCCAAAGCAGTAATAATAGAACCTATAGAAGAATTAAATATCTTTCTCTTCAGAGTTAACAATGTGATCCTAATAACTTATTTTTTAAAACAGTAGAAGCAGAAGCAGAAGCAGAAAACAGAAACAAACCGCATAAAGAAGAATGAAGCAAAATAGATAAATCATCTGATGTCTAATTTACAATCATATTTGTATAAAATGAAAAGAAGAAACAAGTCTAACTTAACTTTGGAGAGATGATTGATCAAACTGTAGTTCAGTGCAAATGGACATCACTCAAGTTTTGTTCAAATGTATCCTAGGCTGTGAAGGAGATAGATACAGCCATTTAAACAACTAGTTTTTGTCAAAATAACTTTTATTAAACTCAGGATTTGAAACAATTAGAAAGGTGCAAAACTTGATGCAACTGCCATTGACAATGTACATGAAAATATTATGACATACTTTGTAATTCAGTGAGGATACAGCACCTTTATAACAGTGTTCAATGCATGGGAAGCTGCAAGCCATTGATCTGTTTGTTTTTTATAACGCATAATCGTACTAACTAAAGCTCGAATTTCAAGTTCAATCCTCTTCTCATTTATAAATGTGGCTTCAACTTGTCCATTAACAGTCTCAACCAGAAGCTCAGAAACTCGAATAGCAGTTTGTAAAGCATCCTTCTTAGCTTTATCTGTATGGGGACAAAGCATTACAAAATTCAATGAAAAGTCTTAGTTATTATCTCAGATATAAAAGCAATAGTCTCAATCAAATATATAGTTATATATCATTGTCAAGTAACATTCATCCCAACTACTTGGGGTTGCTGCTTGAATAAAAATATTACTTGAACTTGTGATCTAGGTATCTTCAATATTGTCCTTGATATCCTGAAATAGAATGAAACTTGACAGATCTGGGAGTCACTACTAAACATATATCATTTTGTTTTTCAGGATTCAGATGTTAGAAAATATCAAGTTCTAAGATAAGTTTAGGCCCCTGGAAGTTGGTTAATCCAAATTAGTCAAATTGGTATTATCATTGTGTGCCAAAATGACCAAATAACTCTCTCAAAACTAATCTGAATTTGGGACCTGGAAGAAAATATGTAGTGATCCTTGTGATTAATGATAAACATGGTGAATAACTGGCCAAAGAAGGCATCATGTGCATTTGATCAATCAAGAATCCAAATTGTGGCAGGTTATTAAAGAAGAAACTTGTAAAATAAGCAGAGAAGAAAGTCTAAGTTATTAAAGTGGAGACATTACATCCACCGATCACTTGATTGAGACCTCTTAGATTGGAAATAATGTGTCTGGATTGGCAATTCACAAAAAAGTCAAGAACCAATTTGTTTCCATGTTGAGTAAATTAAAACAAATAAAATTTCTTTCTTGTTTGGCATGCCCGTTTTCAGTCCTCTCTCATCTGCAACTGTAAAAACTGCTTTTTTCATTGAAGAAGGATGGCAAGATGAAAAAGGTCAAAACCTCCACGTAAGAAATTCATTTTCTTTCCCTCAGAAGATTCCAAGACATTGGTAGATTCTGAGTTTTTTTTTTCTCACTAGTAAATTCCACCATGCTGAAGGTGGTCTCCTAACTTTCTTCCCTTATCGTAGTTTCTTTAAGGTAATATTCTCAAGAGATTTGTTGTTTTTATTTGGAATCTAGTGGCTTTATTGATGAAGTTAATTGCTACTTAGTTAATGTTCATTTTGAGAATGTTCTGTAATTTCGTATTGGTTAACTTTTCCATTTCTCGTTGTATTACCTATGACAGTGATATTTTGTTTTGTCCATAGTTTCATCCTATAACACTTTATTCACACTTCATGCCAATATAGTGTTTAGACTGATATCTAATCAGCTAAAAGACCAGTCTAAATCAAACCACTTGATGGAGGTACCAAGTAAAAGGCAAAGCCTGCACAACTATGGGGAAGAAGCTTGATGCAATCAAGAATGTGCATCGGCTTCTTGTAATGAGAGGGCATAAAATAGAATATCAGACATTAAACTTTGAGCTAGTATTTTCTTTATGGCCTGCTTCCTAAAAGTTTCTCAAAATCCGTTCCAACCACTTACAACCAGCAAGCTGGCATTCTAAATGTTACTAAAATTTTACATGTGACCATCAAGAAAAATATTAATCAGATAAGTTTACGAATGGAAGCCTAAACTTGCCTCAAACAAATTCTGTCCCGATTCTAATCATAACAAATACATGTTAAAGCAAGCTAAACTCGACATAACATATAAGATTGTCCATTCTGTTAGTCATGTACTCAAATTTTTCTGGACAACAAATTCCAATGTCCGCAAAGAAAAGAAAAGTTTGATAAATAAAAAAAAATATTTTTTTAACAATCTGATATTCACGCTACAAATCTTGAATGGCCAGAAGCAATCGAACATAACTCACGACGGGATCATCGAGCAATGATAAAAGAAAACAGAATGACAAATTAAGATAATATGGACTGCCAGAGAGCAAGGAGTGACTAGTTGGAGATAAACCTGTTTTCTCTCTGATGCAAATTGACCTTCGTTGATGTTCCTGGACGATCTGTAAAAGCGACGATTCCAAATTTCCCACCTCCGCCTTCACACCCTCCATGGCTCCGGAAACCCTAAACGAATTTCCCGCGCAGTCACGGCCACACGGCTCATTGAGAAACCAAAACAAAAAGGGGTCGAAAATTCAAAAACTTACCAAAATAAAGAAGTGAAAGAGGCGGCGACGGCGCGTGAAGCAGCAGCGCAGTATTTCTTCTCACCGGAGGCGAAAATGATCAGCTACAGATTGCCGCCGGCCACAGCAGGAACAAGGGTGGACGCAGACGGGGACGGATCCGATTTGGGGAAAACAAATGGTCCGATTGTAGTGAATTTACATATTTTTTTAATTTTTTTTCATCTTTATGATAATTTTATACTTAATTTGATCAAAATATCTCTCTAATCTTTTTTTTTTAATAGTGTAATATTCGGATCATTCTGCACCAACCAACACCGTTAGATCTAGGGCCGGTTTATGTTCCGTACCGCGGGCCGGTTTTTTTAGATAAACCACACGGCAGACACGGTTTAAACCACAGCAGCTTTTAATTACGGTCATTTGGGCTCACAAATAATTTTATTAATCTAATTAATCACACCGATTAACACAAATGGTAATCACAGCGGGTGCTAATTAAGGAAGCAACCACGGCCATGGCAGACACAACCACGCTTTGTCTGTTACTATATATATACATAGATGGATAGATTTACACGTGTAGGATATAGAACCAAGCTGGTTACTTAGAATTGGGCATGGGACTCGAAGGTCTGGCCGAACTGCCACCCGGCGGAGACGACGTCCAAGGCGGCCACGCTCCTACCGTCGCTGGTCGTCACCCTGAACGAAAGGCTCTTCCCGTCCAGGTACGCATTGCTTTGCCAGTTCTGTCCCCAATTCCGCGACATCTCCTCCCACCCACGCCCCACACCCTTGATCGCCACCGCCCGAACGTCGCCGGCGCCGCCCACGTTGCTCACCAGCACCAGGTTGAAGTAGGTGTGCCCGCCGATCGTGAACCTTATTCCCCCTTTTTTCACGCACGCCACCCTGCACTACAAGCGTATATTTACTTTGAAAGCACTGTTCGACGAAATGTTAGAACGGGATTTAAACCGTGAACACAAAATTGTCGTCGAAATGTTTGCCTTCTGAAGGCGACGGGGACGATGCCGGCGCGGTACTGTGCGATGTGGAGGAAGGCCGGCTGGGACATGTCGAAGTGCGGGCGGGGAGGGTTGCACCAGCCGCCGTCGTTGCTGGGGAGAGCGTAGTCAGGCGGGCAGAAATTGGTGGCCGTGACGACGATCGAGCCCGGAAGGCACCACCGAGGGTCGTCGTTGCACCGAAGCTCGTAGCAGGCGCCGCAACTGAGCCCATCGTTGAACAGCTCCGTGCTCAGCGCCGCCGTGTTGGTTCCGTAGCCCCGAAGGTAGAGGTTCCCATACCCACACGCACCTCCTGCAAACACTTCCATCAGTAATGAATTCAGCTACATAACAAACTTAAATTATCTCACCCATGGTGCCGGAGGCATCTCCCCCGCCGTAGAACGTGGCGTGCGCACTCTGCCAGTATCCCAAGCCGTCGCCTGAGGTTGCAGAGATGAGGAAACAAAACGAACAAAGCAAGAAGAAGCAGGGGTGAGGGAGTGATAATGCCATTGTATTGGAGAAGGGCCGCGCACTGAAGGTGGTTGATGGTATGTGGGAGAGAAAGCGATAAGTAGATTTAATTTATAGGAGAAGATGGAGAAAAGGTTAGAGGCTACTTGGCATGTGTGGGAGTGAGAGCATATGTGGGCACAGTGAGGGGGAGCCTGAGCAAGCGTAGATGACATGCAGGCGTTAGAGAGATACCACCAACTGCTGATGCTGCATGGCCCTGGGCAGTGTCAGTTATGTTGTCACCTTGTAGGGCGTGGGCCATCTCATGCTCATTATCCATCAACTAATTTTTAGCTATATTAATTGGTTGTTTATTATTAGATGGATTATTCCAGGAATATATTTCGATTGACCGTTTTTTTTTTTTTGTCCATGTCATATTTTATAGAATCCTGATCCTTTGATATAAATTCCTCATCTCTCATTCTCAGTAACTTTACATTGATCTCTTATTCCCTTCTTTAGTCCCATCACCCAATCCCTTATTCACATCTTTCATTTTCTACTCTCAAGTTCCTATTATATTTCACTTTTTTGATGGCACCAAGTCAATAACATCAATGAGGATATGGATATATTGTCTATAATATAACAATGATGACGAAGGATCATAGTAGCTTGCGACCTAGAGCTACACCATTCCTACAACAAATCATGATCCTCAAGTTTCAACCATATTGTAGCCTATATATTCTTGGTTCACACATGCTCTTCTACCGCATATAACTAAATCAATGAGGTATATTGGATATCATGTTCTATTGACTGCCAACTAGAGCTGAACTGATAATATCAGTCCTTTTCAGAAGATCAAGATGCAACATCAGTCATCAGCTACAAGTCATTTCATGGAGTCTCACATTGGATTTGTACAATTGAAGTCACTAAGGCAGTAATAACATTTTTCTGATGGCTATGCCTATAAGACAGAATGTATATTCATTAATTCATGCACTCTTGTTTGCTGTGTTTTTTAAAAAACAATCATGTGACTACATCATGTAATTCCTTATTTTACATGCATTCTTTATATATATATGTATATATTAATTAGCAGTTTTTAAAAATTTTCGTAGCCTACTAATCTAGCCTGAATGCAGAGGTGTCAAAACACACCTACCGGGTTGAGCACAACAGAACTTATCACAGGTCATGCCTGTCCCGACTTAGGTTTGTGCCTTGGCTTGATAAGGATTAGCCCTTATTGCTCGACCCGACCTGTGGACCAGTTAGGCATGACAGGTCACTCCTTTTTTCTTAATAGGCTGAGTCAAAAAAGGTATGACTCAGATCATGTCAAAGTAGGTTGGATCACCTATGACTTGGCCTATTTGACATCTCTACTTGAACTCGTGTTGGGTTATGGCATGGGCATGAGATTGTCACTAGTCAGGCCTGCCTTGACATGATTGAAGTTGTGCATGATCAAACATGACCCAATTGGAGCTAGGTAGTCTCATGTATCCCCTTGCTCATGTGATTTAACCTGTGTCAACTTTTAAGGGAACCAAAGGTAGGATTTCTCGAAACCACCCTTACCAAAGATGTTTATTGTGTTATCTTTCCTCTACCATTTTTCTATAAGCAAGTTTGAGCAAGGGGTACATGGTCAAGTCACATGCAAAAAGTAATGCACCTTTTGTTGAGATCATTTGCAAAGATAGATTAGTTTTTTTTCCCTTTCAAAATTGTTATCGATATTTATCTTTATGAGCTAACTAATTGAAAGTGTAGATTCATATTCAAATGATTGCATGCTCATTATTCAATAGATTGTGCCTTTTGTATCTCCTTATTGTCTCTTACAATTTACTCCTTTTAATTAGTGACTAAAAATTTTATTATTGTGAAAAATGTCTAAATTTGTTTATCTTCGTGCAAAGAGTCTCATAATTTAGTTTAACAAAATGTTCTTCAAAGTCTACCTTTCTTATTGTCAAAATATTTTTTAAATGGAAAAATCTCTATTTTCAATGCTTCCTTGTGATCTTAAAATTTACCTCTGTAAACATGACCTCTTATTTTCACTATTTGCTAGGATTTTGAATTTCTTTGGGACTTTACCAAACGAAAGAAGTGCTTTTATTAAATGACAGGGACATTTTGCAAAAAGAAGTGTATGTTTTGAAAGGTTTTTATGAAGCCATTATCATTGAGGACTAACTAATTCATTTATGCGTTTCTTTGACGTGAATCATTTGTAAAAATATTGTTAAAGGTTTTTTTCTTTAAACAAACAAAAGTTGCCTGGAATTTGTTGTAGCTGATGTTGAGAAGTTGATGAGAAGGATGAACCACCATGCGAAGAGCACATGGTATTGCGGCCAATATGACTTTTCTGTTACTCCTGTTGTCATTATATCAAGGATTCTAGCAAACAATGAAAGATGATAAGCATATCTATGAGCTTTGTTTTTTCTTGATTGATATGACATATGACTAATTATACCGGACAAAATTGGAAGATGTTGCGTCAAAATCTTCTATTTATAAATCTTCAATTGATGGAAACCTACTTCCTACTCCATAACAAGTTCAATATTTTTAATTAGTAAACAATAGTTCATGGGCCCAAAGTTTGTATGAACTATGAAACAGGAAATGCATTTCTGTACATGCACTACTTGACCTGATGAGTTTTAGAATTCAGAGGCTTTATTCGAGATCAGAGTTTCTTTTTCTTTTAATAATCTTAACAAAATAAATTTGGTATTATTATAGGAATCTATTTAACTAAGATATCTAGTAGTTAAATTATTAATTAATTTTTAAATTCTAGTTTAGCCATGATCATTTGAATAGTTTTGAAGGTGGTGGAATCTGAACACCTATCACTATTGATCTCTTCTAAAGTTCATTATCATTTATGACATTGAATAATTCTTGATGCAATTGTGGCTTTCTACTCTAGTAGTGTTTGCTTCGTGACCTTAACCTTAACCACAATGCAAGTGTTTCTTAGTTGTATTGCCATGCTAATTGCTAACAGTTAAACAAACTTGTATGTTTATATTACAGTGATTCTCATATGTCACAGAGTTTAGAATTGGTCAGTTTTCCAATGCTTGTCTGTTGTAATGAAAGAAAGGGTAAATTATATGTATACTGTAATTCTGTTGGAAACTTTCACTTCCCTTTAATCCATAATTCAACTTATTTAATATAAGTTTATACATTCCATATTGTATTTTCTAAGTTTGTACAGATCACCAGCAAGTTTAAGTTTAAAATAATTTCAGTATCTACTTCTTGTACTCTTTTATCTTTTATGAACTTGTTTCTGCATTTTTTTCTTAGGTGAGCCAGTAAGCCGGAGGATGTGCTAAATCCAGAGAAAAGGCACTTGGAAAGGCTTACACCTGTATGGAAAAAGGTTAACATCACTTTCACGTAGACTTGAAGCTTTCAGTCTGCTACTGTCACCTACTGTCTTCAGCAACGCGATGGGCATGAGTAATGAGCCTTCATTACATAAATTCAGTGGGTGAATAATGAGCTTTATGTTCGGACACTCTTCAACAAAAGAGATGAAATCCGTCATCCCAAAAGGTCCATACAATCGGCTCCAAGATCCCGGTTTCACACACATCTAAGCCAACCCCATATCCTAAGTATAAATCCTTGCGCTTTGTGGGATCATGGACAGAGTTGTAAATATTCCTAAACACGCAGCAACTTAAGAATAAAATAGCGATAATGAGATTGTCAGATCTGGTCTCCTGACTACTCTCCTATTGGCACGTGGCATCAAAAGAGACGGAAGCAATCAACGACTGTCAGATTTGATCTCCTCGTATACTCTCATAATGATGTTGCACTCAATCGACATAGAGATGCTTTTCGGACGGCTATTTAAATCCTAAAAAAATACATAAAAGAGAATTCTTCTTTTCTTGTTCCTTAAATCTTTCTGAAAGAACTATGTTAACTTGAGCATTGAAGTGGTTTATCGGGACCCTTGACATCAAACTAATCCTCCATTGGAGTGTGTTTCAGGTTACTTTTGTCATCTCTCGAAACCACCTTCGAGGAGCAAACACGTCGGATCGTTTGTTGATTGATGATTTAATCATCTGCGGCGATTGGTCGAAACATCTACTATTATCATTCACGAACATATAGTAACAAAAGCTTGTAAAATTATATATAGAGCATGCAACCATCAAGTGGATGAATCACATCTGTTTGAAATTTTCGAAACCGCATTTGAGAATGACATCCACAATTTGAAATAACAATGAGCTTCCAATGTGAAGTCTATGAGAGAAGAATGGAGTTTTCAAATGCAGAGCCAACATGAGTGATCACAAATCCATATATCTTTCTCTTCAGCAGTTCAACCTTCTCCTTCCATTTATCGATCTCCGGCGAGCTCACCGCGGCATCCAACCAGTAGTTGATCTTCTTCAGTTGTGACAGCACTGCTGTAACTTTCTCTTTGTGAGTCATCTCCCCATCCATGTCTGATTTTCTTCCCGAACAATCGAAAGCCCACATCCATTGCCTCCTCGATAAACTTCAGGAACCAAAGTTGCATCTCTCTTCTGAGAGTCTTAGCAAGCTCCAAAGTTTCACCCAACTCATGACCTCTGCTCCAAGTGTTTGTTGTTGGAGTAGGCAACACTTTTGAGTGGTTGTTGTTCCTAGTAGGAATTCCAAGTGATTGCCTCTTCGAGGACGACGACGATGTCTTTAAACAATCCAACTGTGGGATTGCAAGTCTATCAGAAGACTTTCTCCTTGATAACTTCTCAGGTCCTTCACTCACTAAATGCAGAACTTGAAGGTCTGTGGCTAATGCTGCCTCAACCCATAGAGTCGCCAAGCTGCTATGCTCAGTTGGTACGGCATCCTTCTGCCCTCCGGAATTGCGATTAGCACACAGTGAATCGGCAACAGCAATCCACCTCGAAACATCATTGTAGAGTGGTAGAAATCTGTCGATCGTCGGGACAGGGTTGACAGCCTTTGATGATGAACAGAGGTCGGAAAACATGCTGGAGAAGACGAGGAATCATATCAGCCATTGATAGCCTTTGAATGTTAGAGATTCAAGAAAAGATCACCTTAAAACCCTAATTACAGATTCTGTAACTAAAGCCTCTTCGATTGCTTCAGCTGCAGCTACTGCGGCCACGGTTCTTCTTTGAAGTGCCTCCTGCATATTGTTGCGCAAGAGAACACTGTATCAACTTAGGAATTCAGCAAAACAGTGAATGCAAATTAAGGACTAAGGGAATTACTTTTCCTAGCCGCGCGAGGTTATCAGAGACAGAATCGAACGGGATACCACCATTAGTCCACTTTCTGTCATGAACAGTAATTCTAGGAATCATGTTGTTCGATTTCTCTGGTTCACAGGACAGATCAAACTTGTTACTCGTCCTTTGCTTTTCGCTGAATGATACCTCGTCATCATTGGCCTGCATTCTTCCAACATCGCTCTGCGGTCGTAGCATAGCAACCTAAAGATCATTTTGTTACGAAGACACAAATCAACAATTAAGAAATGCAAGTACATTAGGATTAAACTGTGGAAGAACGAACATGATACTAGATTTTGTTGATTACAGTTAAATTATGGGATTTTGGACTAGTAAGTTCAGACAAACTCATTGGGCAACTGGATATGAATTGCATGTTTACCTTGCTCTTCGTCTCTCCTTCATCTTTGGATTCGGAGACTCTGACCACATTCGGCGACGAATCATCCCAGCTCTTCCTGATGGATTTCAGGGAGCCTGAGAGCGCATCTGGCACTTTTGCGATACCCGCAAT
Organism: Curcuma longa; assembly: GCF_044706935.1. Lineage (NCBI taxonomy): Eukaryota > Viridiplantae > Streptophyta > Magnoliopsida > Zingiberales > Zingiberaceae > Curcuma > Curcuma longa. The sequence continues at coordinate 23,470,869 of NC_133871.1, read as the reverse complement.
GACTAATCCTGTTTTCTTCTTCCCGCTTCCATCCCCAGCTGCAGGTGAGGTCATCTTGAACCCTCCTGAGAGACGCCGTGCAGAAGAAATTGAGAACCTTCTCCCCGTAGGCGACGCTGAAGTTCTCCTTGCACCAGGAGATGGCTGCCGGTATCTCGACGGCACGACGATGGCGGGCTCCCTTGTCGCTCTCCTGCTTTCTTCTTTCGCTGCGACCAGACTGGGCACTTCACACTTGGAGGGAACAGGGGACGCCGCCCTCGCGCCTGACCTACCAAGCACTGCAGGTGAGGACGCCCGAGAGGTTAAATTTGAGGCAGGAGACGGATCGCGCGGCCGATCCCCTGAACCATTTACGCCACCGTTAGTAACTTTCCTGGAGGACAATTTCGATGAGGCGGGAGACGTGAACCGACGAGGCTTTCCGGCAGAGTCTCCATGATTCTTGATTACATTCTCTTTGGCAGCAAAGATGGCTCTTTTATCTTTCTCCTGGAGAATAAGGGAGTTGGATCTGAGGGAGGAGGAGGAGACGAGAGGAGGCCCAGCTTCAGCGGCTGAGGCGTGCTGGATGACAAAGCCCCGGTGGTCTGGGGAGGAGCGAGCGATGAGGGGGTCAGGGGAGCCAACGATAGGGTGGACGCGGGAGCCAGGGACGGGGCGGAGGCCGACAGCGCGGGGGACGGGGTGGGCGAACTCGAGGCGGTCGACATGGACGAGCTGGCCGATCTGGGGGCGGCTGGAGAGCACCGCATCGGCCTCGGCGTCGGAAAGGGTGACGTAGGTGGAGTTGGCGGAATCGGACAGCTGGAAGTAGAACCCATGGGAGGGCCACAAGTCATCAGCGGTGGAGGCGGTTAGGGCGGGCACGATCCCGGTGACCTGCAGCACAGCCGAACGGTGCTCACCGGCGACCCGGGCGGTGGTGTTCATGGACTGCAGCAGCTTGAGGAGGACGCCCGGCGTGAGCAACGCCATGGAGAGAGCCACACCCAATCGCTCGATGAAATGCCGAAGAGACGAGGAAAGGTGTTAGACTTTGCGACGATAAGAGAGCAGAGAGAGAGTAGCCGTTGCGATGACCGTTGGCAACTGGATCTCGTTTCCTTTTTCAAATTTAAAATTTCCCCGCTCTCCACGTGGATTTTATTAATGAACCTTTCAAATAAAAAGAATAAAATAAAATTAGAAGACAAAGTTCAATTCTACTCTTTGAAATTTATTATTATTATTTTATTGTGTATAATTCAGGTTCTAACAAATACGGTCCAGTATGACTAGAAAAGCCATTACGAGCTCAGCACGCATGCATGGCTGAATGACGAGGCTGAACACTTCGTCGCCCAACGTGACCGAGTTGTTCACCTGCTTGTGACACACCAGAGCCACCTCCTCGCCCTTGCTGTCGAGGATCTTGCAGTTTCTTGCTCTGAAACAGCCTTCAGTTCTGAAGCTGGGGACAGGTGCATGGTTGGTGGAGCTGTCCATGAACACCTCTGCTTTCTCAGAGCTGTGAAGAATCGACTGCCTTCTCATCGAAAATGCTTGAGTTCCATCCTCATTTTTGAATCCCCTCCATGTGTTATGCATGCTCAAGATCTGTAGATGCTCGAGGCATCGTTACAAGTTTTTCTTTTATGATTTACTGAAGAGTGAAAGAAAGAGAGAGAGAGAGAGAGAGAGAACCTGAGGCCTCAGAGTAATTACAGGCTTCCCATTCCCATCCATGAGCAAGAGTTCTCCTTCGAGACACTTGCGCCTCCTCGAATAATTGTCGACGCGAAAGGCTAGCTTTCCTCTGCTATCGTAGATTGAGAAGCCATCTGTTCCTTGAAAGCCCATGCTCGACTTGTTCCATACTGTCCATACTGATGGATGATCTGGGATCGTCCTACTGACCTCATCTTCTTTGTCGTTCTTACTCAGTCCAGGATGAACCCTGAACATTTTTCAAATTAAGTGTTCCAAAGCACTGCATGTTATGGAAGAGCAGTGGCCTACTTTTAAAGTGGTGGGAGATGACAAAGTTTTTGTCTTCTCTTTTGAGATGGAGATTAAGATAATGGCGCCACAGAGAATGAGATTCCCAGTGGTATTCTAATCAGCCGAAAGAACAAAAGCATGGAGCTTTGGATCCAACCAACCAATATAATTGTGCTGGCTGATGTTTTGGTGTAACTTTGAGGCACAATTGCAGCAACACTAAAGCAAATATTCGATTGTTCTTTCCATGCAAAACAAGGGAACTTCCATCTCTGACAATCTAAAGAAAGTTACAGTGAGTTCCACTCCTGGTATGAATGCTAACTAGAGTTGAACAATCAAGATTGTGCCGATTAACAAGATCTGTAAAGAAGGATTCGCTAGAATATTAGTGTGCCACAAGGTAACTACTGTCAAACTGTGTGCCATTTCTTCATGCAAGATTTGTATTTGACATCATTCATTATTGGAAAAAAGAATAGAGAATAGACTTCTGTTTAATTTGCTAGATTCGCAAAATAGAATAAATTGATCGTTTTCATTTGTAGATTTGGTTGATAGGAACATTAGGAGCAATTGGAAATTAGGAATATAATAAGCTTTTTCATTTGTAGTTTATGCTTGATTTATAGGAATATTATGAGTTTTTTGAAAAGAAATAAGTCTCTAGAAAATGCGAAAGATAATGGCTTATTTGACCTGTGAAGCTTGCCTAGTTAGTTAGGCCTATCCAAACTCCTTGGTCAGGTCTTTCAACTCTTGGTCAATTCAGTTTGATCGAATGTTCGATCGACTCAACTGGTTCAACCCACTGGTTTGAGTTGCGCGGCCAACTTAAATCCTCCATTAACTTAGGGTTTGGAGTTTCAATGCCGTAGAGAGGTTTGGCTTTGAAGAGTTGGTGTTTATCTTTGTTAGAATTTTAGAGTTGGCAAAGCGTATGGCTATGGTGCACTTCACTTGGTGAATTCCGTTGCCTTCACAGTTAAGTCTTTTCTCTCTTCTATCATTTTTTTAAATAATAATATTATTATTTTACTTTTGTTAAATCATTCACTGTCCAGCTGAATTCAAGGTGAAGATGACCATGCTCGTTATTATGGGTTGGTATACCTTGATTTAAAAAATCATAATTTGATCTGATTGGAGATGACACATCAAACATAAGGCTGACTAGTTTGGTCTCATACCCTAACTCCACGTCTGAATTCCATACTTATACTCCCTACGCTAATAAGGTGGTCAATCTCCGATTCGGCTCCTCGCCCGACTCGACAAGTAGCTCGATTCAAACACAGCACCTGACTTCTCGTTAAGCTCCATTCGAGTTTAGCACCAAAACTCGGAATCCATGCCATGTCTCGGCTCCAAGTCTCGGATAGCCTCGATCTGGACTCTCTTTGTCGCCTAAGCTCTACTCTCCCAATGCCCTACTTAGTGCTTGACTGACTCTGCTCTCATTATTCCATCATTTAGCTTGTTAAATCACCATTAGAAGGACATATGCAATGATATAATATTTGACGTAATTCGCTTATTCTATTGAGATGGTATAATTTATGATGACAAGATTTGATGTCATACCAGGCATGGGTGATAAAACCATTCATTATGGCGGCGGCGATGATTAAATATTCTTCTTATCTCTGATAGAGCATCTCCATTTCTCGATGTGACATCCTTTTTATCGAAGATGAGACATCTTATTCCCCGATAATCCTATAAAATAGCCCCTCCTAGCACCGGTAAAGATACGCCATAATACACAAACATACTTCCTTCTCTCTTCCTAATTTTTTATTACTATTTCCGGACAACTGTCTGACTTGAGTGTCGAAGCGACTGAGCTAGGGCACCCTTGACTTCCGTTCTCACATTCTTCCTTCTCCTTACAGCTTGCCGATGCATCAAATCTTGATATTTTTCTCCTCGAAGTCGGTCATGGGTACCGTGTGACTCTGTCAACATGTAAGTCAGGTGTCTGATGACTCATCCCGAAACGATCTCAAATAAGAACCATTATTTTAATAGAATTTTGCATAAGTTATTTGTTAGCCAAATGTCAACTTTTCATAAGTTGTTTTGATGTAGTTATAAAGAATTTAAGTTTATTTTATGATTCTAACATATTTGTCAAATATATAAATGTAAAATTTTGACACGTAAGTACGGGAATTGTTTATCATTTTTTTCATTAATATCACATTTCTCCATTGTTACACCTCCAAAAACGTGTCATTTTAGCCATTAAAAAAATAATTTTATATATTATTTAATATCATGTCGTTTTATTGTTTAAGTTTGATGTAATTTTCGTAGCTCCACGTGTTTAGGAAAAAAATATTAGTTTTTGTAAAAATAAATAGCATATTTAAAACGATCGAATATCGTGTTCGCTTCGGGAATTTAATACCATTCGATTCCAAAACAAAAGCAGAAAAGGAAGGAAAAAAAGGGGAAAATTTTCGATTTAAAGAAGCGTCTGGATGCAATCCGAACCCCTCCCGTCCCGTGTATTAGTAACCAACCGCCTCCCTCCACGTCTCCGGCGAGCGCTGTGGAGCTCCGAAGAAGGGTCCTCAACTCCTTGAATCCAAGATCTCGCACGCAGATCCATCTCCTACCGATGGGAACCGGAGCATGCGCCATGGAGGTCCTTGGAAGCCCCAGCTTCACGGCGGCCTGCCTCTTTATCGCGCTCTCCTTATTTTCTGTTGGCCTCAAGTCGTTGCTTCCTGGGGGTCGGATCCCTGGGATCCGCCGCAGGAGGAAGAAGCCCGTCCGGGTTTACATGGATGGGTGCTTCGACATGATGCACTACGGCCACTGCAATGCCCTGCGCCAGGCTCGCGCCCTCGGAGACCAGCTCGTTGTTGGGGTGGTGAGTGATGACGAGATCAAGGCGAATAAGGGGCCGCCCGTCACCCCGCTTCACGAAAGGTGCATATTTGAGATTTATCTCTATGTCGCTAGAGAAATTGTTTCTAGGTTTAGTGATTGTATTGCCTTTCTCTAATAAAATAATAGTTTTATGGTAATTGTTCTGATAATTACCATCTTTTATCTTTTTGCAGTCATGATATTGATTTCTACGGTAATTAAAGCTCTTTTGCTGTTTCTTTTTCATCCTTTGTCTCTACATCTTATATGAAGATATCTACCAGCATGCCCATTTGTAGTTGCTTTGTATCCATTTATTTGGTCCTTTTGCCTTTTTTTTTTATCCACCAAGCTGAGAGGAAGCATTCCTATAATGTTTGTTCCAAAAGCAGTTGCACATCCAAAATTGATTTTGGTGCATGTTTATTTAACTTACTCTATTTTAATCTTAATTTAATTTCCCGATCAGAGAGGATATTCATGCATTTATCAACTTTATCGTAGGTAGGTTACACTCCTCTGATTTTTATATGAATGTTCTCATCCTATCATTTCCACACTTCATGCATATAGTGGAGTTGCAAACACCATTCACACGTTGTGAACAATCATGACATTTTCTTTTTCGTTGAAATAGATGCTGAAGAGGAAGATATTAGTGAAGTTAATGTTCAATTCATCAAGATCCAAAAGAAGTATGAAGATATACTAATTTTTCATATAGTGGAAGGGACAACTAAAGAAGATAATGAGAAAACTATGTTGAACAAAATTGGTTAGACAATTATTTCTTATGCATAAGAAATGATGGCATAAGAAAGATGTTGATAACTCACCTTGAGTTGATTTCTCCTTTGGTAGGGGCAAATAATTAGATCAGGAATTTAATCTTCAAATGTTCTAGACTTGGCTAAAGCTTATTTTGGTAGATCTTTTACTTAAGAGGATAAGTTAATCAAGGGAACTTTGATTTGGTGATTATTTTGTTCAGAGAATAAGACATTTATCCCAAGTTCTATTGAAGACTTTTACTTGTATAATTATTTTGTTCCTAAAATAGTTTGACTTATCTTCTGTTTTGATTGGGTGGGATGTGGGAGTCTTTAAAAGGGACCCAATCCTCCCCTGTTATTCATTTGAAAATTAATAATATCTCTATTTGTGAGTTTTTTCTCCGTGTGAAATTGTTGTTCCTTGTGTTGGATCTTTTATTTCTTCTTTCTTTCTTGCATACCATTCTTCCCCACTTTCTCTCCCTACTAGGACACATGGTATTATACTTTGCCCCCTTGTCATTTGAACTTGTTTTACTTATCCACCAATTCCTTTTACTTTCATCTTTCTAACTGTCAGGTTACATGAAATGACCAGTTAAGAGCAACTTATATATATGTACGAAAAAAATTTCATAACATTGATTATGTTCTTAGTCTTAGTGACATTGATTTGCCTTGTACAATTACAGTACATGATTTCATTAGTTCTTTTGGTAATACATTACGTTTCCCTTTTGCTAGGATGACAATGGTTGGTGCAGTGAAGTGGGTTGATGAGGTCATTCAAGATGCTCCTTATGCTATAACTAAAGAATTCATGAATAAGTTATTCACTGAATACAATATAGATTACATCATCCATGGGGATGACCCTTGCCTGCTTCCAGATGGTACTGATGCATATGCTCTGGCCAAAAAGGCTGGCCGATACAAGCAAATTAAAAGAACAGAAGGAGTATCAAGCACTGATATTGTTGGTACTTATCCTTGTCTTGATTTTGTTTTTTCCCCTTCTAATTCACCTCACCTTTGACAGGGTTGAATTCTTTGTTCTATTTATGTATCTTATCCAAAAAGCTTATGCGATAAGGAAAGAACCCATCTGTAGCCAAGCCTTATGTTTAAGTTGACTTAACTTAACTAGAGTAATATTTTTTTACATTATGGACTTGAAATATTCAATCTGAATTCTTTGGGGTCTCTCACTACATGCAAGTAAATTGCAACATGTTGTGTTGGACCGACGGAATCCACATATCTCCACAATGGTATGATATTATCTATTTTAGGCATAAGCCCTTATGATTTTGTATTTAAGCTTTCCCCAAAAGACCTTATACTAATAGAGATATTTTCCATCTTATAAACTCATAATCTTTTCTATATATTTCTAATGTGGGACTTTGATTGTAATCCCAATATCCTTTCCTTAAATGAAGGACCACCATACTCCAATCGATGTTACTCCTTTCCACTACATTTGGGTGCACGCCTTACGTATACTACACGGAGCACCACCTGCTTCGAGAGCTTATCATGGATTTTACCAGAAGTCCTCCTATCATTATTCCCATGGTTCAGGCCTCCCCTACCTCCTTTGTTTTTTCCTGTGGTTCCCCACATGGTTCCACATAGACCATGACTTTGATACCAATTGTTAGGACCAATGAATCAACATATCTCCACAATGGTATGATATTATCCACTTTGAGTCTAATCCCTCATGATTTTATTTTTGGGATTTTCTCTAAAGACCTCATACTAATGAAGATATCTTCTATCTATGTAACCCATGATATTTTTTCCATGTATTTCTAATGTGGAACTTTTGATTGTAATCCCAACATGTTGTACTATCACTTTCACCACTTTTTTTAGTGTTTCTACCTTCAAAGTTCTAGGAGCTAAGTTTCATTCCATGTGGTCATGTACTGTTGATTCTCCTTTGTATATAATGATGGACAATTTTCTTATTTGTCAAAGCATTAACTTATTTCTTTCATTATCAACGGCATGTACAGGTCGTATGTTACTTTGTGTAAGGGAGAGATCACTAAATGGCAGTAACCACTCTTCTTTGCAACGGCAGTTCAGCCATGGACACAATCAGAAAGTTGACAATGTAGGGTGCGCTATAGGAACTCGGATCTCCCATTTCTTGCCTACATCTCGGCGAATAGTGCAATTTTCAAATGGCAAGGTCTAATGTTGGAGATTTCTAAGTAGCTTTTATTAATCGAGTTCACATATTTGCTGCTATTATTTGACTATCATTTCTATTCATCACCATAAAAAAATTCAATATTTTCTTAATTGTAGGTGATAATACAACCTGAATAGTTTTGATGTTTGGTTAGTGATTGGCAAAATTTATGCTATTAAAATTGTTCTTTTAGTGTGACCATCCTAAATCTTGAAGAAAAGCAGTATTATTTTATATAATTGATCTTCCCCCCTTTAGTGTCAATCGCATATTTACTGTGATTCATAAAACATTGTTCTTATGGTTTAGACATGGTGTTGGTCTTTGGAGATAAAATATAGCAGCCATGGAAGGTGTTTTCATATGAATATATAGTTAGAAAACATGTGCTCATTATCTGTGCTCTAAGTATAGCAAATTGTTTTTCTCATTTAATCTTTTATGTCCTGATTAAAGACCTAAAATTAACTGCTCTACTATTTTCTCCACAATGATAATGATGACAAATTTAGTGCATATACAAACAGTGTGTTGTGTGTGCGTATACACCAGTTTAATAATCTATTAGTTCTTGCTTGTTCTTTGGCTTTAGACACATTATTCATCTGTACCTATCTTCTCCCATTTCACATACAGGGTCCTGGACCTGATGCTCGTATAGTTTACATTGATGGTGCATTTGATTTATTCCATGCTGGACATGTGGAGGTGTGATATGCTTTCTTTTCCCTGTTTATATTGTGTATCATAAATGCATGCATCAATTGAATATCTAGAATGATTGGATGAGGTTCTCTTTTATAGTTTTGCAATAATGTTATCTTGTAAAACTCAGGGAATATAAATCTAGTTTGCTAGAAATAGCAAAAGTAAAAAAAATATAATAATAAAGTTATAGAAATAACATAAAAATTTAGATTTCAAGCTATTTTTGTGATTTTATTTTATTTTATTTGCATATGGATGTGCCTCACTCTAAGCATGGCAAAATTGCATGCTTTATGCTCCAGCACATCATGATCTCAGTTGGACAATCAATAGTTGAATCATCTCCACTATTTGAAGTTCAAACACCAGCCTAGGTTAGTCCCATGCTTAGGTCTTATACATTGCTCTTTCATGCTACCAGTCTGTATTGAAACATATGAGTCTTCAACCTTGAGGTAAGTTAATTATGCTATTGATAAAAAGGCCTGGTTTATTTTGTGGTCAAACTATTGAGTCCCCAACTTATTAATCAACACAGCTTTCAACAGTTTAGATGTGAATAGTTAGATAGTGTTTTAGGTCATGTTCCTCTGTTTTAGGTCATAAATAGTGGATACGTTTCTGTTACTGATATTCTTCTAGCATACTTTTGTTTTGGTTTTTGAATTAACTTCATATATTCACCATTAATTATAGAAAAGGTGAAAAAAAAATCCAGTGTACAATATTGGAGCATTATGGCATTTCACCTTTTTCCTCTTAGACAGTTATAACAAAGTTTTTGGTTGCTTTGTTGCAGAACCTTTCTTTTTGTGATTAACATCCAGTCTAGCATTGTCTTTGTACAGATACTGCGACTTGCTCGAGAACTTGGAGATTTCCTACTTGTGGGAATTCATACGGATCAAACAATCAGGTTACTTTACATCAGTTGCTGGATCATAATATCTTCAGCAGACATTTTTCATGTATTGTTGTGAAAGTTTCTTAAGAGTAATGATTGTTTGATCTTGTTTTCATTCGCAGTGCCACTCGAGGACCCCATCGCCCAATAATGAATCTCCATGAGAGGAGCTTGAGTGTTTTGGCCTGTCGTTATGTAGATGAAGTGATAATTGGTGCTCCTTGGGAAGTTTCGAAAGATATGGTAGGCCACTGTCATACTTTCTTTGTGTGATCTTGGGTTGTTAGAACAGGTTTCTCTCAAGAAAAGAATTGTATTCTTAATCAAAGCTTTGGTTGGTTGCACTAATAAGATGATTAATGCTTTATCATCTCTGTAGTTATTGACAGAGATAAAAGACACGTGTTAGTGTGGGTAATCATATTGCTTGTATAACTCTTACAGAAGTAATAGTTTAAGGAATAGTCTTTTCGTGAATTGGTATAATAGTCATCTTGCATTGTTCTTGTTGGAATTCCAATTAATGTAGGTTAAGGTAATTATTGAACAACTAATAGTTGTTTGGTATAGTGGTAAACGGGGTAATTCTGAAAGACTTTCCGCCAAAGGCCAAGGCTTTAAATCCGTATAATGACACTATTAGGAGGGGTTTAATCTGTCGCTCATGAACCGAATAGGAAATTGTCTCACATCAAATGTGGTGGGGAACACCTCCTGGTCAAAGACAAAAAAAAATTATGAATAAATGCTTCTTGTTATATTTTTGATTTAGATCTTCACTATAATGATTCAAAATCCTGTGTGTTGATGAGTATCAGCATCTTATACGATTTGATAAATTATTGTTAGATATATAGTTAACTTTTATAGTTGATTCTACGTCTTCTAAATCTTAAGAGAACCTTTCCTTTGAATTTCAACATTTGGTCTGAGAACTTTGGCTGATGCACATGAAAAAATTGGTATTAATTATGCACTAATTTTCTTTCTGTTATTATATGCTCTTGCCTTTGTTTGGGAGGATGCTTGTTTAGGTGCTAGTAATTTGCCCCATCCTTTTTTTTATTGGCATTTTTCAGCACTAGACAAGATCTCTCGTATTCACTACTAGATTAATTGACAATCCTTCATTGGTATGCTGCAGATCACCACCTTTGATATCTCTTTGGTGGTTCATGGAACTATAGCTGAAAATATGGATTTCCTGAAGGTACCTTAATATTCTCGTATGTATAATAAGATAGGAATGTGAATAGCAGGAATATTCACACCATTATTGCATAACTATGTAGGAGGATTCAAATCCATATTCTGTTCCCATGGCTATGGGAATCTACAAGAAACTACAAAGTCCTTTAGATATCACAACTAGTACAATTATCAAGAGAATTGTTTCTAATCATGAAGAATATCAGGTATGGTCAAATAGGTTATGAGATTATCATGTTTTAAAAGATACATTTTTGTTTGCTGTTTTCCTGTATCGACTTTTTTATGATTAGATTCTAAAGGTTGATCTGCTACCATATTTGATTCGTGTAACTGAAGTAGTGGTCGGCTGGTCATCCACTCATTCCTACATGCTTCATCTCATTTCTATAGCATAGTCGTAAAACACACCTTAGGAAATTTGTACTACAAGCACTGATGTTCTAGCAAGGTATAAAGTGCATGCAAACTGCCATCTGCATAGAACATATGACAAAAATGATCAAAGATACTATAGTAATAACAATGACTAACATACATAGGGTAAACCATTAAATAGAACAAATGTTTACGATAATGATAACTAGTTATAAGCCATTAAATAGGTAACAGAGTTTTGAGTTAATTTAGTAAATAAACTGGCTTAAATGAACCAAATAAGACTTTGTTTCAACTGAACATGCATACCACAGATACTGTATGCCGCCATGTCATATGCAGCTACTATGCAGTCCCATAGAAAATTTGACTAGGCAGCCACATGTGTTTCTACTAGTTATAACTAGGCAAGAAAGGTTGGATCTTCTGCTTACTTCTGGAAGGTTCTAGCTTTCTTCCAAGCAGCATCTGATCTATGGATTATTCATGCATATGTAGGTTACATCGCGTCTGTTCTTTTGACACTGGTAATTCCATAAAGTATTTGAAAAATAAATCTTTCTGCTATCGCTTAGCTAGTCGCTGATACTTGTTATTCATGGTTTTGCTGCCATCAATGATCATGCTGTTAATAAGTTTGGTTGACCATTGGCAGTACATGACTATCACAATTACATAGTCCTGAATAATAAAATGAATGATTGGTTACTGATTCGGTAAACCCTTTCTTTTACAACTTTGCAGATTTAGATCATTGCTAGTTGCCTCGTACTGAATTATTCAACAGTTTGGTTTTGTACATTTGATGAGTGAATTTATGAGAGGCCATACTAAGTGGCAGTACTTTTGCATTGTGCAGAAACGAAACGAGAAAAAGGAAGCAAGCGAAAGGAGGTATTACGAGAACAAAAGCTATGTCAACGGTGACTAACACCCGCTTAGTCAACTAGGAAACGTTATTCTTGAAAGCCCCACATTTCTTCGAACGCCTGCAGAGGCAGTTGTTGCAATATCGAGCAAGTTCATCAGGCTTGAGTTTTGTTTGTTCTATAATTTTTCACAGAAGCTCATTATGCAGCTATATATATATCTGCATCAGTTTACAGGGTGTAATGTTACCAGTTAGTTAGGCCAATAGTCTGGGGCAACAATGGATCACTTTATTTTTAGTTTTGACTTGCATAAATGTGTTTTATTAATGATTATATCTTTGCAATGGATTTTCTTTAGGTATCTTCTGCCTCTGCCATCCCAGTTCAGTAACTAAGAGCTTCTAGGCGTAATTAAACTGGAATATGATTTTATAATTTTTTACTTCATATTAAAGCAGAATTATTGTATATTGAGATAATTAAAATAGTTTTAATGAAATTAAAATAATTTTAATCAAATATTAATAAAGAATGTTTTAATATAATTATACTCTATATATAATCATTTTGATTAAATTAAATTAATTTATTATAGTAATATTATAATAAGTCCTTTTCATTTTAACATAATTGGTTAGTTGGTGATAAATGGAAATGCAACACGCATGACAAAAGGTTACCTTCATAATTTTTACCCTTTATTTTAATCTAAATTCGCTTTTGAGATATTCTGAGAAAGTAAATGTTCTTTCTGTTAAAAGGACGAATATAAAGGATGTTTGCGAAAATGTATAAAGATCCAACGGGCAATAAACCCCCGTGGCATAATGCCCGACAAGGTCACGTGCTTCGACGGTGCCGTTAACTATTGCTTTTTCTGTATTCCAGCGTTTAGACGAAAGTGAGAGAGGGGGACGAAGCCACCGCCCCATTTTGTGTGAGAGAGACAGCGATTCCTTTCCAGAACCCTAATCTCTTGTCTGAAACCTGTGATTTCGGTTCTACTGGAGAGATTTTATTTGGGGAGCTCGATCGACGCGCTCGCGCTCGGTATCGACTTCACAGCGGCGGCTTGTGGCTGATTGTTTGGGATTTGAGGTGGAGACTGGGTGCCTGTGAGCCGATGCGCTTATTGCTCAGCTTCCGGCAAGGAGTTCTTGTTCGAAGGGTCTTAATTGGTAATGGATCTATAGTTATTGTCTGCTTTCTCAGAAATGCCTCTTCGTTTTTTTCCTCCGGTTCAAGATCAAGCTAAAGATCGCGCCTTCTATTGTTTTAATGCGGCTTTTATGTGTTTTTCTTTGACGAAATTGTGGATTTCTGCTAAATCTTCCTGGAAATCCTTCTGCTTTTAGGTATCGATTATTTGAACTGATCTGTGGTTCATCTTCTTTGTTTGATTTCTTTTTTTTTTAGTTTTTAATTTGATGCTGATTATTCAGATGTTATTTGATCTCGTTAAAATGCTTTGATTGTGCAGTAGTTGTTCTGATTCAGAGATTGTTCTTTTTAATTTTCTTCAGATCATTGTTTCGGCTTGGAGTCCAATTATTCCCCCAGGGCAGTAGCTAAATGTGACATCCAAAGTTGATTATTACTACTGCAAAATACTTTTTGATCTCCTTTGTGTTTCTTACGTCTCTCAAGTGTTGGGAACTGGAAATTTCAAAAGATTGCAAAAGTTTGAGCTTTAACATCTCAATTAAGTTGGAGAGGAATCTCAGGGAAGGAACTTTCGTTGGGCAACAAATCCAAAAAAAAAGAAAAGAAAAAGAAAAAGAAAAAGAAAATGCAACCAAAAGCAAGAATCTATGCTGATCCTTCCTCCGACCTGGATCATTTCGACCTCCTACCTGACTCAATTGTCCTCCTAATCTTCAATAAGCTTGCAGATGTTCGATCGCTAGGCCGCTGTTCTGCTGTTTCTAAGCGGTTCAATTCCCTTGTCTTCTTGGTCCACGATGTCTATATTAAGATTGATCGCGTGGTCACTGTTGATGGTGATTCTGACGATCCACAAAGCTCATCCTCTCCCAGGCAACGGCCCCTTTTTGCCAACCTCCTAAAACTGATGCTCTTCTCGCTCCTGAAACCCTTCCAGAACGTCCGCGGCATCAAAGGAAGTAGCAAGCCTGTCTTCCCACAGCTCTCCCATCACTCCCCTGCACAAGTTCTCAAGGACTTCACCCATGTCCACAACCTCCGGATTGAACTACCATCAGGCGACGTTGGAACTGAAGAAGGGGTTGTTCTAAAATGGAGAGCTGAGTTTGGAAGTACTCTCCAGAAATGTGTGATCTTAGGAGGTACTAGGGTTGATCAGAAGCCTGTCTCTTCTGAACTCGAATCACCTGTAGAAGACAATGGAAGCATTCCTGAAGCATTCTACACTAATGGAGGTCTCAAGCTTCGTGTTGTCTGGACAATAAGCTCACTTATTGCTGCTTCCACAAGGCATTATCTTCTCCGGCCTATCATAAGGAACCATCCAACTTTGAAGAACTTGGTTTTGACTGACACAGATGGGCAGGGAACCTTGTGCATGGGCGAAGAACAGCTCAAGGAGTTTAGGGAGAAGCCACTGGCACCCTTGGGATCTTCAAACAGGACACAAGTTCCAGCTTCTAACATGAAGTTAAAGTATGCTCCCATCTTGGAACTCCCAGGTGGGATGGCATTACAAGGGGCAACACTGGTTACTATCAAGCCGTCTTCTGATGGAAGCAGCACTATCAATACAAGGACTGAAACTGATGCCTTCATTTCTGGAGCGTTTGACGGCCCATTCAAGACCGCAGTGAAGACACTGATGAAGCGACGGACATACCTTCTGGAAATGAATGGTTTCTAGACGACTGAACTTTCCTTCTTTCTCCACACTGATGAAGTAGCATTTGTATCCTCTGAACTCTTCCCTGAAGGTGCAAATTGCTATCTTACCTTAGGTGTGAGCTAGTTTGTGTTGTGTTATGATGCTTTGCGTCTGTATAGCAATAACAACTATGCATGTAGAAGTTACATGAGATAAATGTCAAGTATCTGTGTAGCTTACTATTTCTATGCTAGCCATTCCTTGTACTTGCATTGCATTGTGTATCAGCTATCTTTGCTCATTATTGACTCCCATATGGCTCCGAATTGTAGGGTGGAAATGGTTGTGTTAACATTTATTTCTCAGTTCGTTCATTCTTAGTGGTTGTTGTTTGGATGGTCAAAAAGTTTCTTTACTGATTATCCAGCTTCAAAAAATTGACTGATGCACTGTCGATAGAAAAGTAGTTGCATCCATTTAATAAAACAACTTTCATACTCACACCTTTGATGTTAAATCTTGGTGTCTCACTTCACTCTCACAATTTAGAAATTTGAGTTCAGAGTAGTTGTTGAGTTTGTGACATCTTTTAGCTGTATTTATTAAACAATAAACATCATTAGATCACCTAGTTGACTTAACTGAGATGGTATCATATTGCATGCTTATCTCTGAGCTGGCATCTGCAGCAGTATTACCAAATAATGGCCTCTTAAATATGGTTCTAATATTAATTGCAAATTAATACTTAGATTAATGATTCAATGTGATCCTTTCCACAAGACTCCAGTGGTAGTGTTTCAGATCAATTTCCTATTGATGGCACACAGACATTGGGACCATTGTAAATAGTCCCTGACACATTTGCAGATGCTGTGACAAAACTATGTTTTGGGATTAAGCTACAATATCAAGACTAACATCTGATTTGAATAATATTTTCTTCAAGCAAGTGGAGAGGAAAATTAATAATTGACTTAATACGAAGGACCTTTATTCACTTATAACACTTAATAAAATTGGTGGTTTCTGCAGCCAATTCCTTTTTCAACAACATAAAAAAGGGGGAAATGGAAATTAATAATCTGTCTACGTAATTTTAATCATGGATTAAAGTAATTATAAGACAGATAAGAAAAAGAGTATAGAGAGAAAAAGGCAATACAACTAATATTACAACACATTAAATGCGATATTAATGTGGGATAAGATCTGCTTCATTGTAAGTTTTTCCCAGATTTAATTACCGTTTTTGTTTTTTTGTTTTTAATTTCTAGCAGAATTAAGCAAAAATATTACGTGCTGATTTTTTCTGTTGGTATTGATGGTGGTGATGGGTCTCAGCGTCGACCTCCGGTGGGAGATCGGCGCCATGCATATCTTGCTTCTGCTCTTCGTCATCGTCGGATTCCTCCAGTTCTGCCGCAGAGCATGCAACTACCACGCGGCGAGGGCGACGGCAGATTCGGCAGGCAGCGTCGACGAGGCGACGTCGGCGATGGCGGCGGAGGATGCGGCAGGCGGCGTCGACGAGGCGACGCTGACGTACGAGCTGCCCGAAGGTGGTGTACTCGGAGGCAGCGGGGCTGGAAACCGAGACGTGCTGCGCGATATGCTTGGCGGAGTACGATCGAGGTCGCCGACGTGCTGCGGCGGCTCATGCCGGCGTGCGGCCACCTCTTTCACGTCGACTGCGTCGACCGTTGGCTGAGGTCACACGGCTCCTGCCCCTTCTGCCGCGCGCTCCTCGTTGGCAGTGAGTGCCGGAACGCCGTCGGAACCAACGCCGTACGGCGCCATGGCAATTGGGCGTATGTGAACACAGGCGCAGTAGCACCATTACTAGTGGTTCAGTAAATAACCACCAGACTCTAAGAGAAGGTTCATTGATTGATGGTTAAGAGGAAAGGAAGGAAAGAAAAAAAAAACAAAGCGAAGTAAAGTATTTATATTTTTTTTATTTGAAATGGATGGAATATTCATTAACTTAAGTGTGTTATTTTGTTTGGAAAGACAAAAAGAGAAATAAATATTAAATATATAAAATTATAAAAATATTTTTATTTCTTAAAAAGATAATGTAGGTAAAGGATGGATAAGAAATTATAAAATTCTGTCAATATTGCATATAGAAATTGAAATATATAGAAAGTTCTAAAATAGATAGCACATGTGTCTTTAAATAAGTCTTTATCTTTAGAGGAGTAGAAAAGAAGAAGATTATAATTATTTATCTCTCTCTTCTTAAGTCTTGTCGTCGAAAAGCTTTACGATGAGATCGATATTGTGAAGTGCAAGCAGTTAGACGAACGATGGCGCAAAGATAAGATAGACTATCTTAAAATATCTCATATATGTAAGGTGGGAACAGAGGAAGCAATCAGATTTATCTTGATGGTAGCAAAAGTAACAATACAGTCTATAATGCTACATCAGGCAGGTGTATAAATAGAATAGTATATAAAGAAAAGGATGGATATGAAATAACCGTAGTTGATCCATCGGATGGACATCAAGTAGTTGATATTGTACCTTAAGAACGAGAACTTCTTGTTTCTAAGGGTGAATCCATCAAACTTGATCAACCATTAACAAGCAATCCCAATGTGGGAGGCTTTGGTCAGGAAGATGCAGAAGTAGTGCTTCAAGACCCATTATGAGTCCCCAAGGTCTTTTATTCTTCTTTGCATTTGTTATTTTGGTGCAAGTTTTTATGGTTCTTAAAAAAGAAATAGTTTGAAAAGATTTAATTATACAAAATGAATTTCTAGGTGCGGGGATTTCTTAACATCAAGTTGGTAAAAGGTGCCAAATTTTTGATGATCCATATATATAGATCAACAAAAAATCTCTAACCCTTTTTGTTGCTTTGTTTATATTCTTTTTCATTTTGCGAGATGCTTAGAATTCATTACTTGTATCCTATCCTTTAAAATAGATATACAAACGAAGAAAATACAAGGGAAGGATGGCAAATCAAGACTCTTTTGTTTAGATTGATGGGAAGTTATGTGGACAAACAAAAAGAGAGAAAAGATTATACAGAAATAATTGATTGAGCAAATAGAATTTCTTCTATTAACTTAAACTTATAACTTAGAGAAATTATTCAAACAAATTTAAATTTCAAATTATATTATAGAGTAAGTTCCGATCCATTAGTAGTTTAGTATAGAAAAAGAGAGAAGAATTTGGATGATATCTCATGCGTCAAAATCCATAGAATATTATAGTATCCAAGGATTATTCTTTTCTTCTTGCTTTGTATCATATTTAAGAGTTAATTAGAGGAAGGACAAAGACTATAAATCAATCAATGGTTTTAATTCTTCAAAAATATTATTAAGAAATAAAAAAATAATATAATATTTAAAACATCAAAGCAAAAGATCTATTTTATCATTTTTTCCTACAAAATAAATATAATAATTTTATTATGTTGACTATATAACTTTTCCATTCCAATTTGTATATTTCTAAATTTGTATATTATGAAATAAATTAAAATCTTCTTATATTCTTATATCTTATAGAGATAATTAGAATATAGAGAGAATTTTGATTCATGCTCATCCTTCTCCCAACTAACAAAGAGATCTTGATAGAATTACCACATATAAAATTGAGCATGCATAATTTTGTAAAAAAAAATACGTCATTTATTTCTAGAGAAGTGATGAAGCTATCATTTGATTGAATAGTTGTTTGAGCTCCTTATTGTTTAAAAAAACTCTCCCTTTTAATTGATTTTTTTCACAAAAAATAAATATATGAGATAAGAAATTAAGTCTTTTCTTAAGATTTTGAATAACTATCTTGAATTTAAGTTGATTATGTTTCTCGTCTTCCTCAAACAAAGACAATCAAATAAAATTAAAAAAAAAAGGGAAATGGAAATTAAGAATCTGTCTACTTAATAATAATCATTGATTAAAGTAATTATAAGACAGCTAAGGAAAAGAATATAGAGAGAAAAAGGTAATACAACTGATATTACGACGCATTAAATGCTACATTAATGTGGGATAAGATCTGCTGCATCATGGTAAGTTTTTCACCAGATTTAATTACTGTTTTTTGTTTTTTTTAAATATTTTCCCTCAGAATTAAGCAAAAATATTACCTGCTGATTTTTTTCTGTTGCTATTGAAATGGTGGTGATGGGTTTCAGCGTCGCCCTCCGGTTGGCGATCGGCGCCGTGGTCTTGATTCTGCTCTTCGTCATCGTCGGATTCCTCCAGTTCTGCCGCAGAGCAAGGGACGACCACGAGGCGACGGCGGCGACGGCGGATGCGGCAGCTGGCGGCGTCGATGAGGCGACCCTGACGAGCTGCCCAAAGGTGGCGTACTCGGAGGCAGCGGGGCTGGAAACCGAGACGTGCGCGATATGCTTGGCGGAGTACGAGGTCGCCGACGTGCTGCGGCGGCTGCCGGCGTGCGGTCACGTCTTCCACGTCGAGTGCGTCGACCGTTGGCTGAGGTCTCACGGGTCCTGCCCCTTCTGCCGCGCGCTCCTCGTCGGCAGTGAGTGCCGGAACGCCGACGGAACCAACGCCGGAAGGCGCCGTGGCAATTGGGCGTATGTGAACACAGGCGCAGTAGCGCCACTACCAGTTGTTCAGTAAATAACCACCGCAGTACTCTATCCTTGTTTATCAATCAATATAATTTTGGTTTCAGAGAATGGAGATTAATTGTTCAGGGGAGAACAATTAATCCAATACATACATTTTCATATATATATATATATATACAAATCTTATTTATTTTCTCTGCTAATGTTATAATTAAACAAAGTCATACGCCTTTATTTTTAACAAAAATAATTCTGTATTTTTTTATTTTGGCAAATAAAAAATTTATTGATGCATACTTATTCTAAAAAAAAAAAATGATAAATCTCAGTTAGTCCCATTGACTATCTCTGGGGTAATCAGTCTGGCCCCATGGACCGTAAGTGCTTAGGTCTACTGCGGTACCATTACCTCGGGGACAATGGTAGATGCATACTTATTCTAAATTTGATGGATGAATGATTAAGAGTGAAGTGATTAAGCTAGAATTAAATTTTATGGAGGAAGGAAACATATATATAGAGTAAAGACAATGATTCCCACATACTGTTAAAGTCATTTTGCATGAATCATAAAACACCATTGTCATAGTTCTATGGTAAGCGACAGGGCAGGATAATCATTCATATCATACATCCATTGTGCTCGAACTATTAGTGATGTTGGATCGTCAAATCGTGAACGTATGTATTTCCCCAATTTACTTGATGACCTAACTGTCCAACTGTTTGCATTTATTAAAAAAAATTAAATGAAAGCCTTTACATTCTCATTGTTCTTTTTACAAAATAAATTTATCAATTACAGAAAATATCTATTATAACTAAATAAAAATATTTAAAATGAGTGATTTGTATGCACATGCAAATTATATATATAATTCTAAGAAAGTTATTTGAAAATGATGTGGTCCATGCACAAATTGTTCTTAAAACATCAAATATATTTGATATATATTAATTACGAGATGTCAAACTTCAAAAGTATCATATCGACGATATGATGTTAAGAGGATATTTTTGTTTGTTTGTATACAATCTCTACTAGGAAAAATATGTTTAAAAAAAATATATATTAAAATAACAATAATGAAAAGAAAACTCATTTGGAGCAAACATTTATTTTTGATAAGACTACAAAGGTCACAAGTCTTATCATCTTTCAAAGCAAATTATGAGGTACATAATGTTCTTATTCTTCTGGTCCGATGAAATGGAAAATGAGAGCCATCATATCAAAAGAAAACCAAACAAGTCTCACGTTGAAACAACACAGCTTCATCATAAACCAAAACATAGATTCTAGGGTACCTGCAACGTTTGTACTAAGATAGTTGAAAGATGTATTCTTTCACAATGATTCAAAAATTTATCACTCTATTTACATCTTTCCCATGAACAATTTGCAAAAAAAAAAATGCAAGAAAGAGTTGCTTGTAGAAGCCATTACCGGAGCATGTGTAAGTGTGCACAGATGAGAATGGCAGCTTTCAGGAAAGATGTATCCCAAATTATGAAAGAACAGGGATTGATCCAACACAGAAAACAAAAACAAAAAGTCTTCACACCCGTCGCGAAGAAGGAAGCAATGATTCGTACATGCGACCCATTCTTAAGATTATGGCGAACTTGCGCTCGGTGCTCAAATCAGGCTTGGCTAGGTCCATGATATTTTTTCGCAGTCTGTAGAGGAAGCATATTTAGGCTAATTGGTTTCGAGTCACAAGGTGTTTGCAGAGACCATTACTTACTTTATCCACTCGCCGGTTTCCTTAGCATGCTTTTCTACCGCCTTGTATAGAAGATCAAGAGTATACAACATCAAACCATACATGGATTGAGCATCTTCTGCCTGTATATTAAATGAACTGTCATCAGTCACTGATACATATCTTGTCAACCATGTTATCAGGAATCTGTTGATATATTAAGTAAATTGTCATCCGTCACAAATTTATTGATAGAAGACAACTGTTGAAGAAGTCATTGCTATGTTTTTATTTATCATTGGCCATAATACTCACAAAGAATCACAGACCATGCATATATGGTTCAAGAAAATGGTTTGAGTTGCATGTGAACTTGGCAACCATGTCATAAGGCCACAACAATGTATTTAACATAATCAAAAGTGGTCTCAGTATTTTAAGGTATTGATATTAAAACTTGCGTCAACTGAGTTTGTCGTATTACAAATAATTATTGGTTGGATTGGAATATATTTTACAAAATCACATAGGAGCCATTAATGGGACCTATATTTCAGCATACATCCCAGAAGTATGGCCATCGCACACCAAGGGCATAAAGGAACACTAACACATAATTTGATGGCAGCAAGTTTGTATAACATGTTCCATAAGGTTATGAACATGCTTGAAGGGATAGTGTTCAATTGCCATTTTCTCACTTGTGTATAACGGACTAGATGAAAAGTCTAAGCCTCAGAAATCAAAGCAAACATAACATGAAATCCAATCTTAATGGCATCCAAAATAAATTCAATACCTTTCCCTGGTCCATGCAAGTTTGGAACTCAACTAGTCTTTCCTCAACTTCAACAAGAAGAAGCCTTCTTTGCCTTCGAGCAACTCTTCCTCTGCCTTCTGCACCCTTATCCTGAAATTGTATAGTCAAATAATCAAAATTCAATTTGGCAATTAGAATTGGTATTTGAATGATTATCAAGTAAGCCCTACGAGTAAGATGAATTTCCCATCACCGGGCAAACATATTAAGTAGCTCGGCAAACCATAATATTAATCCACTGTTTTCAAAAAAATTACAGAAACAGTAGAAATTGCAAAGAAGTTAGCTATTCAATGAAGATGCACAAGAATCCTGTATGTCCAATCATAAGCAACTCAGTGATATCACCAAGCCATGTACCACCAGAGAAAGAGGGCAACTGCAAATCAAAGTGATCACAAAGGATAGTTTGGTAAAATGATTACTTTTTTCCAGGGACTAAACTCTAAAGCAGCTAATGTTAACCCTTCTCACCATCATCACCAAGCTGTGTCAGAATCAGTTAAATTGGATTTACCCCTGCATAGCTCTGTGCAAACTACTTTTGTCCTCTTTGAAATAAAAAAATGAGTCTTTATGTAATCCCTATCAGCCAAAATTAATTTGAAACACAACATGATTGCTCAAGTTATGGTTCTATAAGAGAAATTATGTTCAAGGAAGGAATTCCCTGTGCAAGAAGGGTGAACAAACTGAGTAAAAAATTTGACTCATACCAGTTGATGCAACATAAAAATCACATAATAAAAACCTACAAACTCTCAACTCACTGAAGACGAAAATATTAGAACCTCTGAGCTTGTGGGCAAAAAATGGAATAGCTTCTTTATTTGTAAGGGAGAAGCCCCAAGTTCAAATGTGATGACTTTAAGAACACACTTCACCAGTCAATTACTTAAAGTGAGTTTGTGAGAGACCTCCTCTCTTCCTTAACTTTTGTCTTAAAATTTGGCACCTTTCCATAGATGGTGCCAATTTGTAATGGATGAAACTATAACAATATACTCAGGATCCAGCTTGCACCTCAATTAAGAGAGTTTGCTAGAGAAGATCAGGTGGAGAAAAATATACAGCTAAATTGCTTTAGGAACTGGGCTAACCTCAATCGAACTGCTAGGAGCTCAATTGAAATGGGTTTTGATTGACTTATGAGTAGAGTGTTCGAGGTAAACTATTGTGGAGTAGGCTTAGGTATTAGGAATTATGGTGGAATTAAGTCAGTGTGCAGTGGAATAGTACTAATTAATTATGTCAAGGTGGCAAATATCAAACACATTAGTCTGAAGTGACGATTAGTTGTTGAGCTGAACCAAAAATGTTTTGGTAGAGCCGAATCTAGCTAAGCATCCTATAGTAAGAATAGTTGTGACTGGCATAGATCATCCCCATAGTGGCAATGAGGGGAGAACACCAGTTGGTAGAAAAAAATCGACAACCCCTTGGGGTTATTTGGCACTTGGAAGAAGTAGGAAAAGGAAAAAAAAATATAGTGATAGTTTTATTCTTCATTGTTGTAAATAAGAACATTGAAAATATAATTTTTAATTTGAAAAATGTGATGGATAAACGCCAGGCTATCTTTTTAGTTGAACTTTGATTGTTGGTTACCAAGTAATAACATTTGGAGCATATGGATCAAAGCTTATTCATACTGCTGATCTCCATGACACACGTCACATCCAGTAGCTCCTAGAATTAATGAATAATTTTACCTACCTCAATCCAATAAACACAAAATGATATCTTCAAGATAACAGACAAACAATATTAAACCAAGAAAGCACAAAAAAGAAACTAAAAATAAGTAAAGATGCACGAGAGTTCATATGACCCAAGTCTCCTGACAGTGTTATAACTTTTAAGCATAATCTAAATGAGAAACAAGGTTTTCACTAGCAAATTGATACTGAAGGATATGCCTACCTGCATGATCCAAGCTCTAACCAGCATAAGCAGAAGCAGTGAAAGAACAAAGGCTGGCAAAGCAGCAAGGACAGCAAAATTGATCTCGTTGGCCTTAAGAATCTGATCTAGCTCAAGCATTGCTCTAGTCACAAAACAAGTAATGGAGTCATCAGTCATGTCATTAAGTTTACTTTGTATATCTGTTCAAAACCTCCAGATCAGATGAATTCAACTTACATCTCAAGATCCAGCTTCAGCTTTTGAATCTGTAAAATTAAAGAAATTAATACCAAGAGCATCTAGAAAGTCCTGTCAACTACTTTTTACACAGGCAGAGGAAAACCTGGATAAGCATTGCTCCAGCAAGCTCTCCACTCAACAAATTTTGAAGGGGATGCATCACCTCTTTTTCATATCTGCAACAAAACATCTATTTGCTAATGTGGATGCAATACTGAAAAAAAATCATACTTAAGTCTTGATTTTGCTCCAAGTTATGTTTCAAAAATAGGTATCTACAATTGCACCTGAAGGATCCAGAAGATAAGTAGGAAACAATTTAAATAACAACAGCAATGAAAATCAAGAACCTGGACCACACCTATCAGTTATTAAAGAAGTAAGATGAACAATAAACTAATGGCCAGCATTTTCTGTACCATGCCAAAACAAGTTATTATAAGGTGCAATCTGCAGCTGTTTTCTCTTGCCTTCACTGAGTTGTAGGCATATTGGCAAGATACTGGAACATTCCATATCAATGTATTAAAATGTTTTGGTTGAATAATCCATAAAATTGTGCAAAAATATTTTGTACTTTTTTTAAAAAAATTGTTATTTGTGAGAATCCATCCAGTTACGCCCAATGTCATACAACATTAAATGTATTGGAGAAACACTAGATATTTATAATCACTGCATATGTTTGCTCATGTGAAAATTGGTTACAATAGAGTGGCATATAGAAAATTTAGCAATTGTATTTCACAAGGAAATTGATGTAGTTCTAGAATATAACATTGTTACCTGGCCATCACCATTTCCAACAGTTGCTGATCTGGAATATCATCTGGCATCTTTTGACCTTTTGTTTTTGTTTGCTCACAGAAAGCCAACAACATCCTAAAAATTAGTAGTAAAAATCCCTTACAATGAGCAATCATATTGCACAGTATGTCACACTCATGGTCACCAATTAAGTACAAGTCATGGCAGGCTATTATCCTGAAAACTACTTGGGGAAACAAACTTTTCTCATGGACATAATGGCAAGCAAGAGCAGATCACTAAGCATAGAACAAATTGGATTAGAACCTAACCTGTGTAAAGATTCAGCTGTCAGTTGCACCTCTTCTGCTTCCATCACACCTTTATGTCTCCTCCTAAATGTTTCAAAGAGTTCATCTCTGATTGAAATGAGCTGAAAAGTAGAAATTGAAATAAGATCAAAACAAAGAAGAATAACTAATATTAATAAAAAAATTGCATTGCATCTGTGAAAATTTGCCATAATTGTAATGCTGCACGAGAGGAATGGATAGTTTAGTCTAACTGATACAGATTCAACTACAAAGCAGGTGATAATTGAAGTTCTCATGTACTCAGTATCCTAGACTCCATTGTTACGAAAACATTCTACGTGATCCTTCTTGGCTGGACGTTAAAATCTTCAACCCCTGAAACTGGATAAGGATCCCAATATCTATGTTTCTGAGCAATGAAAAGAAAATCCTTAGAGTCCATCCCTCGTTGAAGATTAGCTGAGTTGAACTAAGCACCCCTCATAACTGTACACTGTTGTTCATAAGATAAGACAATAAACATTGCAAAGGCACTTTAAGGCAGATTAGTTGGGTGAAATTTTTATCTCTGAAACAAATACAGAACAAAAATAGCCAGAAAAGACCCTGTTTTCAACGGTTGATTGGTATTGGTAAGCATGGCTGAAACACATTGTTCCAGTTGCTGATTGTATCCATACTATGTCAGCATGAGTAAATGTTATTGTGTCACCCGTGCTGACACGGTTTCCGTAGTACTAACATGACAGTATTATCAAAGTTAGTATTGTCTGAAATTGACCGAGGTAGGAAGGGAAGGTTCTCTTCCCATATCTCATCCTTCCATTCTGCCTGTCGACGCAAAGAAAATGAGAGGCGAGGAAAGAGAAGCACCAACAAATGATACCGGCCAAAATAGGAAGATTTTGTGCCAACAACCTAACCTTTGATTGCATCTGTCAGTGAAGACGAGGAGACGTAACAAAAGAAGAGGAGATACATTAATTGGAGCATCAACAATAACAAAGTGAGTGACTCTAGAGTTGGAGAAATAGAGATATATCTATATCTTGTAGTTGTACCTATATATATTTCAAACATGTGGAGAAATTAATATACATGAAATGCGAACAAAGAAAGTGAAACACCTGACCATACAACCCTGTAGCTAACCAACACTAACTTGCATAAGTAAAGACATCTCCATGCTAACCAATATTCTATGTTGGAACAATTCCACATAGTCAAACATAAGATTGTGGCAGCAAAATCATAACTAACAAGAAGAAATACTCCACTTTTCCCCCAAAATAAAAATAAAAAAATAGCATAGTAACTAGTAAGGATGGACGAAAAGTATTACAGAAAGTGGATGTTAAGCTAAGCTCTTACAAATCAAAATATTCAAAACCTTCAATTGGTAAGATTAGATTTCGAGAAATAGCTTCTAATAAGAAGTAAAACTGCTAAGAGGGAAAAAAAATCATGCAAGCATACTGGCTGTTCAACATGATCCTTCAGAAATCCTGCAGCAGATTCTTTTGCTTCATTGATCCAATTTTCTATGTCTGAGCTTCCCATTAAACTACTATGTCGCAAGAGCCACATTGAACATAGTGAGAGGCCAATTGCACCACATGTGTAATGCAGCCAATATATTGACAATTTATTTGGCTTTTCGCATGTGGAAAGCTGCAAACATAAATTAAAGTCATTTATCAATCATAAATCCAAAGAAACAATATAATAATAAACTAAGTCCGTTTTTAACTGAAATATTTATTTTACAAAATACATGCAATTATTATTATCAACTCACATAATAGCATTAGCATTGAAGTAAACTCAAATGCAGACAAACCAAAGAAAACCATGTTTATAATTTTTTTTAAGATACAAATTCAAGTTAAACAGGAAATTCCTTTCTACACTAGATTATGAAACAGGTAGAAAATGAATTGAATATGGAAGTCAACTTACAATGCCGACTAAATACAATTCAAATCTCTGGAGATTTTTGTGAATCACTTCTGTAGCATCCCTAATCTCAGTATTTGTCCATTGAATTTTTTGTTCTTCCGTATAAGGTATTTTCTCAAACTGAAGTGCAAAAGAGCTGTTCTCATCCACAGAAGATAACCTTTCACCCTATAAATAACCATGATATCTTTGAAAAAACAAAGTGGCATGAATCATGTAATATTTTTTCATATAGACAAATTAAAAGAAAGAAGAAAGATTAAAAGGCAAAAATGTATAACCTTGCAAATTTCATGTATTTGAGTAATTGAAACTTCTAACTTTAAGAAAAGATTATTAATCGTCAACAATAATAAAGGCAATGACTTGTCAACATCCTCCAGTAAAATTCCTTCATACTTGTTAACTTCCAAATAAACCTACAACAGCAAATGACGGATTAAAACAGAAAATATTTGCAGTATAAAAGATTAAGAAGGTCCATTAACAAAATTCAACTTCCTATAATATTTTCTAAATATTAGAATCTAATAAGTAATTTTCATTTTACATGATTGTCATAAATTTACAAAAGTTAAAATGGAGTACTTTGTGTGTATACAAAATGAATGAAATCAAAATGTTTAACATAAGTAGGAGCAAAATCAAAGAGAAATAAAATAAACATTTACTGCATGAAAACCTGTGCGAGAAAATTAGCCAGACAATGGCTTAGACTGGATAAAATAGCTATCCTGTGAGATATTGTACTGGAAGCAACATGAGATAGATGTTGGATTGGAGATCCACCAGTGTGAAGTCTGCTTAACATTCCATAAGTGCCATCGATGAAGGCCAAAGGTCCTCTTTCAAAAATCATGAAATAAATCTTCCGAGCATTGGTTCCCTAAAAACAGAATGAAAACCATTTCCATTAAAAAAAATATCTTATGATAGGTTTAAAACAAAAGGGAGTTAGTCTCCTCTAAATTATGAAGAATGAGAACAAAATTCAACAGCCACCTCAGCTCTGGTCTGCCAAAAGTGTAAACTTTTTTGAACACCATGCAAATAGCATAAGGTACATTCCATAACATCCTCTACTACCCTGATAGTAGTTCTGCAATATGGAGATTCAAATTAGTTAGACGGCTGCAATATATTGGCACTGAAGTTTATGCTGATTGCACGCAAAGAATTAATAAACTTTATTATATACAAAAATGATCACAAATTTGTGCATAAAAGGCAGTTTGATAGCTGAGAAAGCATAAGGTTGACGTAGAGCTTTATTATGCAGCGGGGAGAAAATGCTTTTGATTAGTGCAGGGCTAGCTTAAATCTTTAAGAAAATAAATTGCTTCTATTCTGGCACATTGTCTCTAGTTACATGATAATTATAGCTGAATGTTTAATCCATTTATGCAAGATAATTAATCGGCCAATCTCATGAGGGTGGTCAATTTAACACAATCACATGTTGATTGGAAGATGGTTTAAGAACGGCAGAAGTTAAACATTCACCTTGATCAGCATAAATAAGTAGGAAACAAAAAGAAATTGCAGTTCATCAACTAACTAGCAATCTCGTGCCTACCAACCGCAAGCGAATTCCAAAAAAACATCCAGATTCGTATAGTTTAAATTTATTTTATCAAACTGTGAAGATAAAACTGAACCCACTTCTTAAACCCTAAATCTTGAACCATAGAGCTGTTGAACAGTAACACAAGCGAGGCGCTCGAGAAGGCGAAAAGCACTCACGGAGAAGGCTGGGCGGCGTAGAAATGCAGCGGGAGGGGGAGACTTGGCCTACGCCTGCGTTGGCGTCGAGTGGGCAACAGTCGCTGGTAGAAGTCGGAGATCACGGCGAGGAGGGGCGAATCAAGAGAAGGGAGGCGGTCCTGCACGGTCCTCGAGATCCGATTGAGGTAGCGACCAATGAGGGAACCGGAGCCTCCGGCGGAGACAATGGAAGTCGATGGAGCAACGGAGGAAGGGCTCTCGGCTGGCGACGAGGAAGCCATAAAGAATTGATTCTCGCTGGCTGGCGGCTCGGCTCCAGAAGAGACAATATGGTCCTTTCCACCAAAGAAACGAGGGCAGCCTATCGTTAATAATATTAGGGCATCCACAATGCAGGAATTCATCCAAATATTTATAATATTCATGTTTACATCATTAATTAAATATCATCTTTCCTAAATTTTTCAATTTTTACAATCAAATATCCTCCTCTAAATATTTTTTATATAATAAAATAATCAATCAAATATCATTCCTCAATATCATCAATTAAATATTTTTTTATATAATAAAATAATTAAAATCATTGAACAAAATTGATTTCAAATCGCCTATCAAATATCCCCTCAAATCAGTCTCATCAAATCATTCCAGAAATTGAGTTCAGAGGGAGATTTATCATTTTTTTTTAAAATGCTCTTATAATATGTTAATAAATTTCACAGTACCTGTAAAATATAATTTAATATTAATTTTCTTTCTAAATTAACTTTTTACAACTCATGCAAAATAAATTTAACTAGAAAATCCAAATTGAAATTTTGTGCTTTAAATCTGTTTTGATATTTTTTAAAAATTTGGATACTTTTTCGACGATGACAATAGTAAAGGGCGTTTTTTTAAAAAGTGATGTCCTATTAACTATTCGGTGACTTTTTTTATTCTTGCCCTTCTTTTTTTCCTTCTGACGTTTAACACCCTAATAATAAGGTTGCATTAATAAACCATGACAAGTCAAAGTCGTCAGCCTTCCCCGTCAGATTAATTGCTTGTTAATTCCGGCGCAACAACGGCGTAGTAGACCAGTCGTGCCCTTCTACTACCACTGCTACCTTCTCAACTCCACCTCCTTATAAATCCTACCTCGCTTCCTCCTCCCCTCGCCTTCCTCGTCGGAGACGACACTAGCACCATTACTAGTGGTTCAGTATATAACCACCAGACTCTAAGGCAGCGTTTGGTTTCAGAGACAGAGACACAAATACAGAGACAGAGTAGAAATTTTATCTCTGTCCCCGTTTGATTTTGAGAGACAGATACAAAAATAGAATTTCTGTCTCCGTCTTTGTTTCAATTTCTGTCCACTGTAAAAATGAGGACACTGAAATGGAGACAGAGACA
The DNA here is from genome assembly GCF_044706935.1 of Curcuma longa. Taxonomy (NCBI): domain Eukaryota; kingdom Viridiplantae; phylum Streptophyta; class Magnoliopsida; order Zingiberales; family Zingiberaceae; genus Curcuma; species Curcuma longa. The sequence goes on along the minus strand of NC_133871.1, from coordinate 23,440,751 downwards.
AAATGAGATTTCCACTATCCATCTTTGCTTCCGGCACCGTCGCGCCGTCGTCCGATCACTGCCGGCCGTTGGGCCGAGTGCGTTGGATGCGCAGCTCGGTGGCGCTCCGGCCGGCGTCGGATTCCGGCCAGATTGTGGCAGAAATCCGATCGGAATCGGACCAAAAACAGAACCCTGTGTGCCCCTACCACTGTCGGCCGGAATTCGATCGGATTTCAGCCATTCTGACCGAATCGGGGTTGTAATCTGGCCACCGCCGGACCGTTGGCAAATGGCGCGTCCAATGGGCCCGGTCCACACAGCCGGCAGTGGCCAAACGACGATGAACGAGCGGCGGGAAGCGGCGGAGGTTTGAGGAGAAAATGCTTCACGAATTCTGTCTCTATATTACCAAACACGATACAGAGACCATTGTAAATGCGTCTCTGTCTCTACTGTATATCTGTATTTCTGTATCTGTATTTCTTAAATCAAACGTTGTCTAAGAGAAGGTTCATTGATTGATGGAAGAGGAGAGGAAGCAAGAAAAAAAACAAAAAGAAGTAAATATTTATTTATTTTTATTTGAAATGGATAGAAGATTGATTGACTTAAGTGTGTTATTTTATTTGGAAAGAAAAAAGAGAAATAAATATTAAATATATAAAATTATAAAAATATTTTTACTTTTTAAAAAAGATAATGTAAAGGATGAGTAAGAAAAATAAAATTCTATCAATATTGCACATGAAAATTGAAATATATAGAAAGTTCTAAAATAGATAATACATGGTCTTTGAACAAGTCTTTATTTTTAGAGGAGTAGAAAAGGAGAAGATTATGATTATATGCCTTTCTATCATCTTAATTAAGTTTTGTCGTCGAAAAGCTTTACGATGAGGGTGAACTTCGATATCATGAAGTGCGAGCAGTTAGACGAACGATGGTGCAAAGATAAGATAGAATATCTTAAAATATCTCATATATATAGGTGGGAACAGACAAAGGAATCAGATTTATCTTGATGGTAACAAAAGTAACAATACAGTCTATAATGCTACATTAATAAATAGAATAGTACATAAAGAAAAGGATAGATATGAAATAACCATTGTTGATCCATCGGATGCACATCGAGTAGTTGATATTATACCTCAAGAACCAGAACTTCTTGTTTCCAAGGATGAATCCATCAAGCTTGATCAACCATTAACAAACAATCCCAATGTGGGAGGCTTTGGTCAGGGAGATGCAGAAGTAGTGCTTCAAGACCCATTATGAGTCCCCAAGGTCTTTTATTCTTCTTTGCATTTGTTATTTTGGCACAAGTTTTTAAAAAGAAATAGTTTGAAAAGATTCAATTATACAAAATAAATTTTTAGGTGCGAGGATTTCTTAACATCAAGTTGGTAAAATGTGCCAAATTTTGTATATATATATATATATATATATATATATATATATATATATATATATATATATATATATATATATATATATATATATATATGCAGAATGCATCACCCCAGTGTTTTGATGTATGAACAAGCATTTAAAGTTAGGTTGGATTTGATATTGTTGTTTACTGTGCAGACTAAACAGGAAAGTCCTAGTTTCTACTAGGCAGTTGGAAGACTTGGTGGATCGTTGACACCGGACATCAGGCGACAAATCCAAGCGAGGAGTCTGGTTGAAATCCCGTTGGATCCAGGGGGATCGGACAGCGGGTGGAAGTCCTGATGGGTCGAGATCTGACGCCAAGCAAGGTGAGTCCAGCAAGTAGGTAAGCCCGTCTGGATTGGTCAATCCATGAGTGAAGTGGTAAGGCCGCGTCCCTGGTTGGGACAACCCTAGGCATTGGTCCAACTCTAAGTCTGGTTGGGACTTAGACTTTGAGACCAAGCAGTATTACTACTGCCATCACTGCATATATTACTATTTTCTGTGCTAACTCTGTTTTGCAGATTGGGGTCGACCTGAGCTGATCTGGGGTCGACCTGAATGCTCCGGTCGACTTGGAGCTGAGCTAGGGTCGACCTAGGTGCACACATGGAAACAGAGCTGCGGATAAGAGCGAGAACCCACGGATTGCCAAGCTGGGGTCGACCTGAGTGGTGTTCAGGTCGACCTAGAGCTGATTTGGCAAGGAGCGGGCGCAGATTTGCAAAGGCTGGCTTACCATACTGGTGGGGTTGACCTGAATGCCCACTCAGGTCGACCTGGAGCAAAAATTATAAAAGAAGCCCCAGCGTCCAAGCACAGATCATCCACGAGAATTGCACCTACACATCATTCTACTACTACGCGAAGTCATCAACGAAGTTCTACTGCCACGACACCGACAAGCCTTAATTCTTCTACTCATTACGGTGTCGGTACATTTATTTCATAGTTGCAATATCTTGTAAACTATTTGTACTTGAATTGTTCCATCATATAGTTTGCCCATCGATTAACTCCACGGGAGTTAGGGCCTTGGAGTAGCAGTTCGAATCGAACTGTGAACCAAGTAAAAAATTGTGCCTTGTGTTCTTATTTACTTTTCCGCTGCCTTTTTAAAATCTGATAAAAACAAGTTTTAAAATAAAAAGAAATTTTTATTCGATCGAGATTCACCCCCCCCCCCCCTCTCTCTCGCTCACAACGATCCAACAACATGGATCAACAAAAAATCTCCAATCTCTTTTGTTGCTTTGTTTATATTCTTTTTTATTTTGCAGGATGCTTGGAATTCATTACTTGTATCCTATTCTTTAAAATAAATATACAAACGAGGAAAATACAAGAGAAGGATGGCAAACTAGAACTCTTTTGTTTAGGTTGATGGGAAGTCGTGGATAAACAAAAAGAGAGAAAAGATTATAAGGGAATAATTGATTGAGCAAATAGAACTTCTTCTATTAACTTAAACTTATAACTTAGAGAAATTATTCAAACAAATTTAAATTTTAAATTATATTATAGAGTAAGTTCCATTAGTAGTTTGGTATAGAAAGAGAGAGAAGAATTTGGATGATATCTCATGCGTAGAAATTCATAGAATATTATAATATCCAAGTATTATTCTTTTCTTCTTGCTTCGTATCATATTTAAGATTTAATTAGAGGAAGGACAAAGACTATACATCAATCAATGGTTTTAATTCTTCAAAAACATTATTAAGAAATAAAAAAATAAAGTAATGTTTAAAGCATCAAAGCAAAAGATCTATTTTATCATTTTTTCTACAAAATAAATATAATAATTTTATTACATTGCCTATATAATTTTTCAATTCGAATTTGTATATTTCTGAATTTATATATTATAAAATAAATCAAAATCTTCTTATATTCTTATATCTTATAGAGAGAATTGGAATATAGAGAGAATTTCTCATTCTTCTCCCAACTAACAAAGAGATCTTGTTAGAATTCACATATGAAATAAATTGAGCATAATTTTATAAAAAAATACCCCATTTATTTCTATGGAAAATATGTTCAATATCATTTAATTGAATAGTTGTTTCAACTCCTTATTATTTAAAGAAACTCTCCCTTTCAATTGATTTTTTTTCACAAAATATATGAGATAAGAAATTAAGTCTTTTCTTAAGATTTCAAATAACTATAAATTCAGTTGATTATGTTTCTCGCCTTCCTCAAAGACAATGAAATAAAATTAAAAAAATGGGAAATGGAAATTAATAATCTGTCTACTTAATAATAATCATTGATTAAAGTAATTATAAGACAGCTAAGGAAAAGAATATAAAGAGAAAAAGGTAATACAACCGATATTACGACGCATTAAATGCTATATTAATGTGGGATAAGATCTGCTGCATCATGGTTAGTTTTTCACCAGATGTAATTACTGTTTTTTGTTTTTTTTATATTTTCTCGCAGAATTAAGCAAAAATATTACGTGCTGAGATTTTTTTTCTGTTGGTATTATATTGAAATTGTGGTGATGGGTTTCAGCGTCGGCCTCCGGTTGGCGATCGGCGCCGTGGTCTTAGATTCTGCTCTTCGTCATCGTCGGATTCCTCCAGTTCTGCCGCAGAGCAAGGGACGACCACGAGGCGACGGCGGATGCGGCAGGCGGCGTCGATGAGGCGACCCTGACGAGCTGCCAAAAGGTGGCGTACTCGGAGGCAGCGGGGCTGGAAACCGAGACGTGCGCGATATGCTTGGCGGAGTACGAGGTCGCCGACGTGCTGCGGCGGCTGCCGGCGTGCGGTCACGTCTTCCACGTCGAGTGCGTCGACCGTTGGCTGAGGTCTCACGGGTCCTGCCCCCTTCTGCCGCGCGCTCCTCGTCGGCAGTACTGAGGGCCGAAATGGCGTCGGAACCAACGCCGGAACGCGCCGTGGCAATTGGGCGTATGTGAACACAGACACAGTAGCGCCACTACCAGTTCAGTAAATAACCACCGCACTCTATCCTTGTTTATCAATCAATATAATTTTGGTTTCAGAGATCGATGGAGATTGTTCAAGGGAGAACATTAATCCAATACATACATACATTTTCATATATAAAAATCTTAGGAGGCGTTTGGTAGGCGGATTTAGGCGGATTTAGGAGAGGAGAATGGGAATGAAATCTATTTCATTTCCATTTTTAATGCTTGGTAGACGGAAATGGAAATCAAAATAAGGATTTGACATTCTTGATTTCATAACCTATCCCTCCCTCAGTTATCGCTAAACCCATTCCCATTACTTTTCCCGTGGACAGCGGTACCCCGCGCCCAGTCGCGATTTCTCCCCTGCGATTTCTTCCCGCCGCGATTCTTCCTTTCTTCATCCCCACCCGCGAGCCTCCCTTCCTCTAGCTGCCTCCCTTTTCTTCTCCCCCATTCATCTAAGCTCCCCCCATCTTCCATTTCTTTCTCCTCTCGTAATCTCGAGACCAAATCGTAGGATCCCCTCTCTTCCTCCATGGCGGAGGAGAGAGGAGGCGGAGTGTCGACGGCGGTGAAGGAAGAGGTCAGGGCAGGGACGATCCCGCTCGTTGTGAAGGAGCTCGTCGCCGGGGCGTGGCCGGCGGAGTCGCCAAGTCGGCCGTCGCTCCCCTTGAGCGAGTCAAGATTCTCTTCCAGGTGAGGTTATCGTGCTTCTTTCTGAAGATTGATTCGTTTTTCACTGATTTTTACGTCATCGCGATCCTTCGATTGGGATTTTGTGTCGGGTCTGATTTGAATTTATACATCCTTTTTCCTGATAATTGGAAGGATTTGGGGGCTATCATTGTGTTCTTGATTTCTCACAATTCTTACTCTCGCTATAATATATTTCTCTTTAATATGTATGGTACTTAATTAGAAATTAACACAAGTAATACATCAAAGGAGATAGAAGGCCTCCGGAAAACATTTCTTTGGACAAGAAAATTGAAAATTTATACCTTCAGATCAATTGCCATCACTCTAAAAATCATTTTTTTCCAACGTGCTCAACTCCAACGTGCTCATCTTTCTTGCAAAAGATATTCCCAATTCATAATATCCATAAAAAAATTATTTAATAAATTTTTTCATGTATTTAATTAGTAAGGGTAAAATTGTAAATTTTTTCTGATTCCCATTACTTTCTTATTCATACCAAGTAGTATCAATGGTAATTATATCCATTTCAGTATCTATATCAAGCACCATCAATCCAGTAATTATTCTCATTGCCATTAATCCCTCAATGAAAACCCATTAGCATTCCCATTACCGAATATATACCAAACGCCTCCTTATTTGTTTTCTCTGCTAATGTATTATAATTAAACAAAGGCATACGCCTTTATTTTTAACAAAAATAGTTATCTTATTTTTCATTATTTATAGTAAGTATTTTTTTTATTTTGGTAAATTAAAAATTTCTTGATGCATACTTATTCTAAATTTGATGGATGAACGATTAAGAGTGAAGTGATTAAGTTAGAAATAAATTTTATGAAGGAAGGAAACATATAGAGTAAAGACAATGATTCCCACATACAATGGTAAGCGACAAGCTAAAATAATCATATAATCAGAGTTTGATTCTCGTTGTACTTGAACAATTAGTGATGTTGAATCATCAAACAGTCAAACAGCGAACATACATACTTCTGAATTTAACTTGATGACACCTAAATATTTAAAATGCACATGTAAATTATTTATATAATTCTAAGAAAGTAATTAATTTGAAAATGATGTCGTCCATGTAAAAGTTGTTCTAAAAAAATCAAATATATTTGATATATATAAATTACGAGATGTCAATCTGCAAAAGTATTATATCGACGATGTCAAGAGGATATTTTTGTTTGTTTGTATACAATCTATTCTAGGAAAAATATGTTAAAAAAATATATTAAAATAATAATAATAAAAAGATAACTCATTTTGGAGCAACAATGTATTTGTGATAAGACTACAAAGGTCACAAGTCTCATCATCTTTCAAAGCAAATTATGAGGTACACAATGTTCTTATTCTTCTGGTCCAATGAAATGGAAAATGGGAGCCATCATATCATATCAAAAGAAGACCAACCAAAAAGACCAATCAAGTCTCACGTTAAAATAATACAACTTTATCATAAACCAAAACATAGATTCTAAGGTACCTGCAACGTTTGTATTAGGATAGTTGAAAGATGCATTCTTTCACAATGATCCAAAAATTCATCACTCTATTTACATCTTTCTCATGAACAACTTGCACAAAAAAAAATGCAAGAAAGAGAATGGCCTCAAGAATGGGTCAGATGTATGAATCATTGCTTCCTTCTTCGCGACGGGTGTGAAGACTTTTTATTTTTTTTCCTGTGTTGGATCAATCCCTGTTCTTTCATAATTTTGGATACATCTTTCCCGAAAACTGTCATTCTCATCTTTGCAAACTTACACACATGCTCCGGTAATGGCTTCTGCAAGCAAGTCTTTCTTGCATTTTTTTGTGACAATCATGGGAAAGATGTAAATAGAGTGATGAATTTTTGTATCATTGTGAAAGAATGCATCTTTCAACTATCCTAGTACAAACGTTGCAGGTACCCTAGAATCTATGTTTTGGTTTATGATGAAGCTGTGTTGTTTCAACGTGAGACTTGTTTGGTCTTTCAACCAAAAAGACCAAACAAGTCTCACGTTGAAACAACACAACTTCATCATAAACCAAACATATATTCTAGGGTACCCTGCAATGTTTGTAGTAGGATAGTTGAAAGATGCATTCTTCACAATGATACAAAGATTCATCACTCTATTTACATCTTTCCCATGAACAACTTGTATAAAAAAAAAATGCAAGAAAGACTTACTTGCAGAAGCCATTACCGGAGCATGTGTGTAAGTTTGCAAAGATGAGAATGACAACTTTCGGGAAAGATGTATCCAAAATTATGAAAGAACAGGGATTGATCCAACACAGGAAAAAAAACAAAAAGTATTCACACCCGTCGCGAAGAAGGAAGCAATGATTCATACATCTAACCCATTCTTCAGGCCATTCTTGAGGTTATGAGTTATGACGAACTTGTGCACGGTGCTCAAATCAGGCTTGGCTAGGGCCACAATATCTTCTCGCAGGCTGTCGAGGAAGCATATTTAGGCTAATTGGTTTTGAGTCACAAGATGTTTGTAGAGATCATTACTTACCTTATCCACTCGTCGGTTTCCTTAGCATGCTTTTCTACCGCCTTGTATAGAAGATCAAGAGTATACAACATCAAACCATACATGGATTGAGCATCTTCTGCCTGTATATTAAATGAACTGTCATCAGTCACTGATACAGATCTTGTCAACCATGTTATCAGGAATATATTGATATATTAAGTAAATTGTCATCAGTCACAAATTTGTTGATAGAAGACAACTGTTGAAGAAGTCGTTGCTATGTTTTTATTTATCGTTTGCCATAATACTCACAAAGAATCACAGACCATGCATATATGGTTCAAGAACGTGGTTTGGGTTGCGTGTGAACTTGGCAACCATGTCATAAGGGCACAACAATGTATTTAACATAATCAAAAGTGGTCTCAGTAAAACTCGCGTCAACTGAGTTTGTCGTATTACAAATAATTATTGGTTGGAGTGGAACATATTTCACAAAATCACATAGTAGCCATTAATGGGACCCATATTTCAGCATACGTCCCAAAAGTATGGCCATCGCACACCAAGGGCATAAAGGAACACTAACACATAATTTGATGGCAGCAAGTTTGTATAACATGTTCCATAAGGATATGTAGATGCTTGAAGGGATAGTGTTCAATTGCCATTTTCTCACATCTGTATAACGGACTAGATGAAAAGTCTTAATTCTCAGAGGTCAAAGCAAACATAACATGAAATCCAATATAAATGGCATCCAAAATAAATTCAATACCTTTCCCTGGTCCATGCAAGTTTGGAACTCAACTAGTCTTTTCTCAACTTCAACAACATGAAGCCTTCTTTGCCTTCGAGCAACTCTTCCTCCGCCTTCTGCACCCTTATCCTGAAATTGTATAGTCAAATAATCAAAATTCAAGTTGGCAATTAGAGTTGGTATTTGAATGATTATCAAGTAACCCCTATGAGTAAGATGAATTTCCCATCACCTGGCAAACATATTAAGTAGCTCGGCAAACCATAATATTAATCCACTGTTTTCATAAAAATTACAGAAACAGTAGAAATTGCAAAGAAGTTAGCTATTCAATGAAGACACACAAGAATCATATGTATGCCCAATAAGCAACTCAGTGATATCACCAATCCAAGCACCACCAGTGATCACAAAGGATAGTTTGGTAAAATGATTCCTTTTTTTCCAGAACTAAACTCTAAAGCTGCTAATGTTAACCCTTCTCATCATCATCACCAAGCTGTGCCAAGATCTGCTAAATTGGATTTACCCATGCATAGCTCTGTGCAAACTACTTTTGTCCTCTTTGTAATAAAAAAATGAGTCTTTATGTAATCCCTATCAGCCAAAATTAATTTGAAACACAACATGATTGCTCAAGTTATGGATCTATAAGAGAAATTATGTTTGAGGAAGAAAATGCCTGTGCAAGAAGAGTGAACAAACTGAGTAAAAAATTTGACTCATACCAGTTGATGCAACATAAAAATCACATAATAAAAAACTACAAACTCTCAACTCCCTGAAGACGAAAATATTAGAACCTCTGAGCTTGTGGGCAAAAAATGGAATAGCTTCTTTATTTGTAAGGGACAAGCCCCAAGTTCAAATGTGATGACTTTAAGAACACACTTCACCAGTCAATGACTTAAGTGTGTTTGTGAGAGACCTCCTCTCTTTCTTAACTTTTGTCTTAAAACTTGGCACCTTTCCATAGATGATGCCAATTTGTAATGGATGAAACTATAAAAATACACTCAGGATCCAGCTTGCACCTCAATTAAGAGAGTTTACTAGAGAAGATCAGGTGGAGAAAAATATACAGCTAAATTGCTTTAGGAACTGGGCTAACCTCAATCGAACTGCTAGGAGCTCAATTGAAATGGGTTTTGATTGACTTATGAGTAGTGTGTTCGAGGAAAACTATTGTGGAGTTGGCTTAGGTATTAGGAATTATGGTGGAATTAAGTCGTGGTGTGCAGTGGAATAGTACTAATTAATTATGTCAAGGTGGCAAATATCAAACACATTGGACTGAAGTGACGATTAGTTTTTGAGCTGAACCAAAAATGTTTTGGTAGAGCCAAATCTAGCTAAGCATCCTACAGTAAGGATAGTTGGGACAGGTATAAATCATCCCCATAGTGGCAATGAGGGGAGATCCCCAATTGGTAGCAAAAATTCACAACCCTTTGGGGTTATTTGGCACTTAGAAGAAGTAGGAAAAGGATAAAAAAATATAGTGATAGTTTTATTCTTCATTGTTGTAAACAAAAATATTGAAAATATATTTTTTAATTTGAAAAATGTGATGGATAAACGCCAGGCTATCTTTTTAGTGAACTTTGATTGTCAGTTACCAAGTAATAACATTTGGAGCATATGGATCAAAGTGTATTCATACTGCTGATCTCCATGACACACGTCACATCCAGTAGCTCCTAGAATTAATGAAAAATTTTACCTACCTCAATTCCAATAAAAACAAAATGATATCTTCAAGATAACAGACAAACAATATTAAACCAAGAAAGCACAAAAAAGAAACTAAAAATAAGTAAAGATGCACGAGAGTTCATATGACCCAAGTCTCCTGACAGTGTTATAACTTTTAAGCATAATCTAAATGAGAAACAAGGTTTTCACTAGCAAATTGATACTGAAGGATATGCCTACCTGCATGATCCAAGCTCTAACCAACATAAGCAGAAGCAGTGAAAGAACAAAGGCTGGCAAAGCAGCAAGGATAGCAAAATTGATCTCGTTGGCCTTAAGAATCTGATCTAGCACAAGCATTGCTCTAGTCACAAAACAAGTAATGGAGTCATCAGTCATGTCATTAAGTTTACTTTGTATATCTGTTCAAAACCTCCAGATCAGATGAATTCAACTTACATCTCAAGATCCAGCTTCAGCTTTTGAATCTGTAAAATTAAAGAAATTAATACCAAGAGCATCTAGAAAGTCCTGTCAACTACTTTTTACACAGGCAGAGGAAAACCTGGATAAGCATTGCTCCAGCAAGCTCTCCACTCAACAAATTTTGAAGGGGATGCATCACCTCTTTTTCATATCTGCAACAAAACATCTATTTGCTAATGTGGATGCAATACTGAAAAAAAATCATACTTAAGTCTTGATTTTGCTCCAAGTTATGTTTCAAAAATAGGTATCTACAATTGCTCCTGAAGGATCCAGAAGATAAGTAGGAAGCAATTTAAATAACAACGGCAATGAAAATCAAGAACCTGGACCACACCTATCAGTTATTAAAGAAGTAAGATGAACAATAAACTAATGGCCAGCATTTTCTGTACTATGCCAAAACAAGTTATTATAAGGTGCAATCTGCCGCTGTTTTCTCTTGCCTTCACTGAGTTGTAGGCATATTGGCAAGATACTGGAACATTCCATATCAATGTATTAAAATGTTTTGGTTGAATAATCCATAAAATTGTGCAAAAGTTGTGAGAATCCATCCAGTTACGCCCAATGTCATACAACATTAAATGGATTGGAGAAACACTAGATATTTATAATGTATCATTGCATATGTTTGCACATGTGAAAATTGGTTACAATAGAGTGGCATATAGAAAATTTAGCAATTGCATTTCACAAGGATATTAATGTAGTTCTAGAATAAACATTGTTACCTGGCCATCACCATTTCCAACAGTTGCTGATCTGCAATATCATCTGGCATCTTTTGACCTTTTGTTTGCTCACAGAAAGCCAACAACATCCTGAAAATTAGTAGTAAAAATCCCTTACAATGAGCAATCATATTGCGCAGTATATCACACTCATGGTCACCAATTAAGGATAAGTCATGGCAGGTTATTATCCTGAAAACTACTTGGGGAAACAAATTTTTCTCATGGACATAAGGGCAAGCAAGAGCAGATCACTAAGCATAGAACAAATTGGATTAGAACCTAACCTGTGTAAAGATTCAGCTGTCAGTTGCACCTCTTCTGCTTCCATCACACCTTTATGTCTCCTCCTAAATCTTTCAAAGAGTTCATCTCTGATTGAAATGAGCTGAAAAGTAGAAATTGAAATAAGATCAAAACAAAGAAGAATAACCAATATTAATAAAAAATTGCATTGCATCTGTGAAAATTTGCATAATTGTAATGCTGCATGAGAGGAATGGATAGTTTAGTCTAACTAATACAGATTCAACTACAAAACAGGCGATAATTGAAGTTCTCATGTACTCAGTATCCTAGACTCCATTGTTACGAAAACATTCTACGTGATCCCTCTTGGTTGGACGTTAAAATCCAACCCCTGAAACTGGATAAGGATCCCAATATCTATGTTTCTGAGCAATGGAAAGAAAATCCTTAGAGTCCATCCCTCGTTGAAGATTAGCTGAGTTGAACTAAGCACCCCTACTAACTGTACACTGTTGTTCATGAGATAAGACAATAAACATTGCAAAGGCACTTTAAGGCAAATTAGTTGGGTGAAATCTTTATCTCTGAAACAAATACTGCAATGTATTTTTGTAAAACAGACAGAACAAAAATAGCCAGAAAAGACCCTGTTTTCAACGGTTGATTGGTATTGGTAAGCATGGCTGAAACACATTGTTCCAGTTGCTGATTGTATCAATACTATGTCAGCATGAGTAAATGTCATTGTGTCACCCGTGCTGACACGGTTTCCGTAGTACTAACATGACAGTATTATCAAAGTTAGTATTGTCTGAAATTGACCGAGGTAGGAAGGGAAGGTTCTCTTCCCATATCTCATCCTTCCATTCTGCCTGTCGACGCAAAGAAAATGAGAGGCGAGGAAAGAGAAGCACCAACAAATGATACCGGCCAAAATAGGAAGATTTTGTGCCAACAACCTAACCTTTGATTGCATCTGTCAGTGAAGACGAGGAGACGTAACAAAAGAAGAGGAGATACATTAATTGGAGCATCAACAATAACAAAGTGAGTGACTCTAGAGTTGGAGAAATAGAGATATATCTATATCTTGTAGTTGTACCTATATATATTTCAAACATGTGGAGAAATTAATTCCAATTTTAGATATTTTACGAGTATTCTTTACTATAAGTATTGAAAATTATAAGATTCATTTCAGTAAGATACTTCAAGAAATAATAGTCTTGTTATACCCATTTTGGTGTTATTAAGGTATAAGGGTCTAGGTTCTTTTTATATTTTGGCGATAAACAAGCAAAGTGGAAGGAAACAATAGGATCAAAATCCATGTGAATTAAGGTGGAGTGGTTTGAAGCATGCCAAAGGATGTGATGGCCTAACACACTATAGAAACCATACCATTCCTGTTGGAGAATGAAACTTCATTAAGCAACAATACTTTAACTTTCAAAAGAACTAAACATAAAATTAAATTGAAACCCCACAAAAACATTGAAATCTACCAACTAGAAAAAAAAACATTTTAAATGAAAGTGAAACATGCTTGAAGAGACACAAGATACATGAAATGCGAACAGAGAAAGTGAAACACCTGACCATACAACCCTGTAGCTAACCAACACTAACTTGTATAAGTGAAGACATCTCCATGCTAACCAATATTCTATGTTGGAACAATTCCACATAGTCAAACATAAGATTATGACAACAAAATCATAACTAACAAGAAGAAATACTCCATTCCCCCCCCCCCCCCCCCCCCCCCCCCCCCCCCCCCCCCCCCCCCCCCCCCCAAAGAAAAATAAAAAAAATAGCATAGTAAGGATGGATGAAAAGTATTACAGAAAGTGGATGTTAAGCTAAGCTCTTACAAATCAAAAGATTCAAAAAATAAAATAAAAAATAGCATAGTAAGGATGGATGAAAAGTATTATAAAAAGTGGATGTTAAGCTAAGCTCTTACAAATCAAAAGATTCAAAACCTTCAGTTGGTAAGATTAGATTTTGAGAAATAGCTTTTAATAAGAAGTAAAACTGCTAAGAGGGAAAAAAAATCATGCAAGCATACTGGCTGTTCGACATGATCCTTCAGAAATCCTGTAGCAGATTCTTTTGCTTCATTGATCCAATTTTCTATGTCTGAGCTTCCCATTAAACTACTATGTCGCAAGAGCCACACTGAAAATAGTGAGATGCAACACATGTGTAATGCAACCAGTATATTGACAATTTATTTGGCTTTTCACATGTGGAAAGCTGCAAACATAAAAGAATTTATTTGGCTTTTCAAGTTAAACAAGAAATTCCTTCCTACACTAGATTACAAAACAGGTAGAAAAAGAATTGAATCTGGAAGTCAACTTACAATGCCAGCTAAATACAATTCAAGTCTCTGGAGATTTTTATCCAGTCTAAGTCGTTGCCTGGCTAATTTTCTCGCACAGGTTTTCATGCAGTAAATGTTTATTTTATTTCTCTTTGATTTTGCTCCTATTTATGTTAGACATTTTGACTTCATTCATTTTGTATACACACAAAGTACTCCATTTTAACTTTTGTAAATTTATGACAATCATGTAAAATGAAAATTACTTATTAGATTCTAATATATAGAAAATAGTATAGGAAGTTGAACTTTGTTAATGGACCTTCTTCTTTAATACTGCAAATATTTTTTGTTTTAATCCGTCATTTGCTGTTGTAGGTTTATTTGGAAGTTAACAAGTATGGAGGAATTTTACTGGAGGATGTTGACAAGTCATTGCCTTTATTATTGTTGACGATTAATAACTTTTTCTTAAAGTTAGAAGTTTCAATTACTCAAATACATGAAATTTGCAAGGTTATACATTTTTTCCTTTTAATCTTTCTTTTTTCTTTTAATTTGTCTATACGAAAAAATATTACATGATTCATGTCACTTTGTTTTTTCAAAGATATCATGGTTATTGATAGGGTGAAAGGTTATCTTCTGTGGATACCTTATACGAAAGAACAGCTTCTTTTGCACTTCAATTTGAGAAAATACCTTATACGGAAGAACAAAAGATTCAATGGACAAATACTGAGATTAGGGATGCTACAGAAGTGATTCACAAAAATCTCCATAGACTTGAATTGTATTTAGCTGGCATTGTAAGTTGACTTCCAGATTCAATTCTTTTTCTACCTGTTTTGTAATCTAGTGTAGAAAGGAATTTCCTATTTAACTTGAACCTTCAGTTGGTAAGATTAGATTTTGAGAAATAGCTTTTAATAAGAAGTAAAACTGCTAAGAGGGAAAAAAAATCATGCAAGCATATTGGCTGTTCGACATGATCCTTCAGAAATCCTGCAGCAGATTCTTTTGCTTCATTGATCCAATTTTCTATGTCTGAGCTTCCCATTAAACTACTATGTCGCAAGAGCCACATTGAACATAGTGAGAGGCCAATTGCAACACATGTGTAATGCAACCAGTATATTAACAATTTATTTGGCTTTTCACATATGGAAAGCTGCAAACATAAAAGAATTTATTTGGCTTTTCAAGTTAAACAGGAAATTCCTTTCTACACTAGATTACAAAACAGGTAGAAAAAAATTGAATCTGGAAGTCAACTTTCTACACCAGAGACTTGAATTGTATTTAGATGGCATTGTAAGTTGACTTTCTACCCGTTCTCCTTCCCTCGATGAAAGTGTGGTTGCTTCATTCGGGCCGATCTCTATCTGTGGTTCGTGGGCGCTTTCGCTCGTTCTAGGCTTTTTGCGTTTGGTGCTTTTGCTGACACTCTGAAAAGGAAGCTCCGCGATGATGCTCTTGAGGGTTTCCAATGGGAGCGCCCCTCGGGCATTGTGCTGTCACCAGTTCACCATAAAGAAAGTACGGCCCTAGCTAAGGCCATAGGCATCATTCTCTACTCCACCTCACTGGCCGTACAAAGAACTGATCTCTTGAAGATGCATGAAAGGCCCTAGCTAAGGCCATAGTCAACTTTCTACACCAGAGACTTGAATTGTATTTAGATGGCATCAAAGAGGTTATGCCTTTCATGCATCTTCAAGAGATCAGTTCTTTGTACGGCCAGTGAGGTGGAGTAGAGAATGATGCCTATGGCCTTAGCTAGGGCCGTACTTTCTTTATGGTGAACTGGTGACAGCACAATGCCCGAGGGGCGCTCCCATTGGAAACCCTCAAGAGCATCATCGCGGAGCTTCCTTTTCAGAGTGTCAGCAAAAGCACCAAACGCAAAAAGCCTAGAACGAGCGAAAGCGCCCACGAACCACAGATAGAGATCGACCCGAATGAAGCAACCACACTTTCATCGAGGGAAGGAGAACGGGTAGAAAGTCAACTTACAATGCCATCTAAATACAATTCAAGTCTCTGGTGTAGAAAGTTGACTTCCAGATTCAATTTTTTTCTACCTGTTTTGTAATCTAGTGTAGAAAGGAATTTCCTGTTTAACTTGAAAAGTCAAATAAATTCTTTTATGTTTGTAGCTTTCCACATGTGAAAAGCCAAATAAATTGTTAATATACTGGTTGCATTACACATGTGTTGCAATTGGCCTCTCACTATGTTCAATGTGGCTCTTGCGACATAGTAGTTTAATGGGAAGCTCAGACATAGAAAATTGGATCAATGAAGCAAAAGAATCTGCTGCAGGATTTCTGAAGGATCATGTCGAACAACCAGTATGCTTGCATGATTTTTTTCCCTCTTAGCAGTTTTACTTCTTATTAAAAGCTATTTCTCAAAATCTAATCTTATCAACTGAAGGTTTCAAGTTAAACAGGAAATTCCTTTCTACACTAGATTACAAAACAGGTAGAAAAAGAATTGAATCTGGAAGTCAACTTACAATGCCAACTAAATACAATTCAAGTCTCTGGAGATTTTTGTGAATCACTTCTGTAGCATCCCTAATCTCAGTATTTGTCCATTGAATCTTTTGTTCTTCCGTATAAGGTATTTTCTCAAATTGAAGTGCAAAAGAGCTGTTCTCATCCACAGAAGATAACCTTTCACCCTATCAATAACCATGATATCTTTGAAAAAACAAAGTGACATGAATCATGTAATATTTTTTCGTATAAACAAATTAAAAGAAAGAAGAAAGATTAAAAGGAAAAAATGTATAACCTTGCAAATTTCATGTATTTGAGTAATTGAAACTTCTAACTTTAAGAAAAAGTTATTAATCGTCAACAATAATAAAGGCAATGACTTGTCAACATCCTCCAGTAAAATTCCTCCATACTTGTTAACTTCCAAATAAACCTACAACAGCAAATGACGGATTAAAACAAAAAATATTTGCAGTATTAAAGAAGAAGGTCCATTAACAAAGTTCAACTTCCTATACTATTTTCTATATATTAGAATCTAATAAGTAATTTTCATTTTACATGATTGTCATAAATTTACAAAAGTTAAAATAAAGTACTTTGTGTGTATTCAAAATGAATGAAGTTAAAATGTCTAACATAAATAGGAGCAAAATCAAAGAGAAATAAAATAAACATTTACTGCATGAAAACCTGTGCGAGAAAATTAGCCAGGCGACGACTTAGACTGGATAAAATAGTTATCCTGTGAGATATTGTACTGGAAGCAACATGAGATAGATGCTGGATTGGGGATCCACCAGTGTGAAGTCTGCTTAACATTCCATAAGCACCATCAATGAAGGTCAAAGGTCCTCTTTCAAAAATCATGAAATAAATCTTCTGAGCATTGGTTCCCTAAAAACAGAATGAAAACCATTTCCACTAAAAAAATTATCTTATGATAGGTTTAAAACAAAAGGGAGTTAGTCTCCTCTAAATTACAAAGAATGAGAACAAAATTCAAAAGCCACCTTAGCTCTAGCCTGCCAAAAGTGCAAACTTTTTTGAACACCATGCAAATAGCATAAGGTACATTTCATAACATCCTCTACTATTCTGATAGTAGTTCTGCAATATGGAGATTCAAATTAGTTAGACGGCTGCAATATATTGGCACAAAAGTTTATGCTGATTGGGCGCAAAGAATTAATCAACTTTATTATATACAAAAATGATCAGAAAGTTGTGCATAAAAGGCAGTTTGATAGCTGAGAAAGCATAAGGTTAACGTAGAGCTTTATTATGCAGTGGGGAGAAAATGCTTTTGATTAATGCAGGGCTAGCTTAAATCTTTAAGAAAATAAATTGCTTCTATTCTGGCACATTATCTCTAGTTACATGATAATTATAGCTAAATGTTTAATCCATTTACCCAAGATAATTAATCGAACCAATCTCACGAGGGTGGTCAATTTAACACAATCACATTTTGATTGGAAGATGGTTTAATAATCAGTCAAACTGTACAGAAGTTAAACATTCACCTTGACAAGCATAAATAAGTAGGAAACAAAAAGAAATTGCAGTTAATCAACTAACTAGCAATCTCGTGCCAACCAACCGCAAGCGAATTCCAAAACAACGTCCAGATTCGTAAAGTTTATATTTATTTTATCAAACTGTGAAGATAAAACTGAACCCACTTCTTAAACCCTAAATCTTGAACTATAGAGCGGTTGAACAGTAACACAAGCGAGGCGCTCGAGAAGGCGAAAAACACTCACGGAGAAGGCTGGGCGGCGTAGGAATGCAGCGGGAGGGGAGACTTGGCCTACGCCTGCGTTGTCGTCGAGTGGGCAACAGTCGCTGGTAGAGGTCGGAGATCACGGCGAGGAGAAGGGAGGCGGTCCTGCACAGTCCTCGACCAAGGAGGGAACCGGAGCCTCCGGCGGAGACAATGGAAGTCGATAAATGAAACGACGGAAGGCAAATTTATGGAATGATGCAGCATTAAGAGAGGGCTTCATGCGAAGTATCCAATGAATTTTGTGGAGCTGGGAGGAAAAGTTGACGTCAAAAATGGGTGCTTTTGGAAATTAGCCAAACGTGGAGGGACGGTGTTAAAAAGATGGCGATGGGTGCCGGCCAGATGGGACTGGAGACTGGGAAAGCTATCGAGTAAGTTCCTAGAGTGTGTCAGGAGCGAGCTCACCGATTCCAAAAGGCTGTCCTGCTCTGCGCTGCTGCTGCCGCTTGCTTCTGCTGCACCTCCACTCCGCATGACTTTATCCGGTTAGAAGATAAAAAGGCGACCTTGCCTTGCCTTCGGCCTCCCCCACCCCAAAAATTCCTTTTTTGGCCGTCTCCTCCTCCGCCTACCCTCTGAGGACCTTTCCACAAACGCCCACTGCCGCGAGATTCAAAATTTGAAGCTCTAGCTTCGGTCCAAGGCCCAAGCGGGCATGGGCTCCCACGCCTAGCCAACCGCCATGGAGGAAGGTGAGGGAGAGAGCTCGTCGCTCCCCGGTGGCCCCTCCCCTCACGATGCCATCTGCAACGATATCTACGACCGCCTCATCGACAGCGGCAATGACGAGGCGGTAGTAGAGAAAAGAAGAAGAGGAGGAAGATGGGGGGAGCCAAAATAGCTTTCAAATACCCGAAAAAGATCAGACAAATGGATCTTGTGGAGAAAGAAGCGTACATAGAAGGCAACAACAACTCCGGCAGCATAGTCGGAGGGAAGCTTGATGGAGGCGCTGAAGAACCCATGCAAATAGAGGTCTTGCGACGCAAATCCAGCACCTAAACCAAGTTCAAGGAGGACATTATTTTGCATCTGTTTCTTCACGGACAAGTAGAGGAGCAGGAAGAAAAACGCAGAGAGACGGAGTACCTGTTCTCTGGTCGAGAGAGAGATGGACGGTCCTGCCGTCGCCGTGAAGCATGAGATTGGAGTCTCCGAAGAGCTGCGTGTAGCCTTCCTCAAAGGAGAGGGTAGCGAGGTTACCCAACGGCAGGAGAGAAGTAGCCTCGCCAGAGACGAACAGAGCTGTGGATAACAAGAGGAAGAAGCGGAATTCAACGGACATTTTTGAAATTTTTAACGGATTCAAAATTTTAAAATATTAATTTTTAACGAATTCTTAACCGACAATATGTTTTAAAATTTTCAAATTATTAAAATCTATATAAAAACTAAAAAAATAATAAAATTGTAAAATGTTAATAAATCTCACATTACCTGTAAAATATAATATAATATTAATTTTCTTTCTAAATTAACTTTTTATAACTCTTGCAAAATAAATTTAACTAGAAAATCCAAATTGAAATTTTGTGCTTTAAATCTGTTTTGATATTTTTTAAAATTTGGATACTTTTCGACGATGACAATAGTAAAGGGTGTTTTTTTAAAAAGTAGTGTCCCAAGTAAGGGTAACCAAAGAGGTTATGCCTTTCATGCATCTTAAGAGATCAGTCCTTTGTACGGCCGGTGAGGTGGAGTAGAGAATGATCGCCCTATGGGCTTAGCTAAGGCCGTACTTTCTTTATGGTGAACTGGTGACAGCACAATGCCCGAGAAAGGAAACCCTCAAGAGCATCATCGCGGAGCTTCCTTTTCAGAGTGTCAGCAAAAGCACAAAACGCAAAAGGCCTAGAGCGAGCGAAAGCGCCCACGAACCACAGATAGAGATCGGTCCGAATAAAGCAACCACACTTTCATCGAGGGAAGGAGAACGGGGTAGCCACAAGATTATAACTCAAAAGGAACTCCAACGGCAACAACCAAAGGTGCAGAGAGAGAGAGAGGTTAGAGGGCCAGCCGATCCAGAAGACGATAGATGCATCATCTCAGGTCCCTAAGTCGATTACGGATTTTGGCATCCCCGTAACTGCTTAAAGCGGAGCAGCAGAGCAGGGGCAAAGCAAGAGCTTTCTTTCGACCTTCTCTTCACTTTTATTCTCTTTTAGAAAGAAGCCTAGCCCACGAACCACAGATAGAGATCGGCCCGAATGAAGCAACCACACTTTTATCGAGGGAAGGAGAACGGGGTAGCCACAAGATTATCAACTCAAAAGGAACTCCAACGGCAACAACCAAAGGTGCAGAGAGAGAGAGAGAGGCTAGAGGGCCAGCCGATTCAGAAGACGATAGATGCATCTCAGGTCCCTAAGTCGATTATGGATTTTGGCATCCCCGTAACTGCTTAAAGCGGAGCAGCAGAGCAGCAGAGGAGGGGCAAAGCAAGAGCTTTCTTTCGATCTTCTCTTCACTTCTATTCTCTTTTAGAAAAGCAGTCGTGAATGGAAAGAGTGAGTGACTTTTTTTTTTTATTCTTGTCCTTCTTTTTTTACTTCTGACGTTTAACATCCTAATAATAAGGTTGCATTAATAAACCATGACAAGTCAAAGTCGTCAGATTTAATTGCCTTTTGCCCTTCTACTCATCGCTTCCTCCTCCCCTCGCCTTCCTCGCCGGAGACGACCACGATTGCGATGATGATGAGCATTTCCTCTTCCCACCGCCTCTTCCCCTCCTCCTCCACTCCCGACGGCCGCAAACCCTTCATCAGAGGCGCTTCTCTTAATTTGCCTCATTCCTCATCTTCCTTCGACCCCAGAACGACGCAGGGGACCCTGAGGAGGGGACAATCCCTCAGGATTTTCGCTTCGGGCTCCACGCCCGGGCGGAGGCAAGTGGAGGTGCGGTCTCCTTCGCGTCGATTTGTCTAATATTGGTTCTGGTAGCGGAGTTGCTTACAGTAGGGATTTTATGTGTGTTTGCAGGTCGTGTACGATCCGGAGGAAAGGTTAAATAGATTGGCAGATGAAGTGGATAACAGCGCTGGGGTTTCTCGGCTGTCCCTCTTCTCACCTTGCAAGGTGCATTATACATCTCGAGGCGATGGAATTGGGTTATGCTTGTGATTTTACGAGTTACCGTGGTTATTAATCTGACGCCTGTATCTTTGGTCCTCTGCTCTGCAGATAAATGTGTTTTTGAGGATTACCGGTAAGCGCGCGGATGGTTTTCATGATTTGGCCTCTCTGTTTCATGTAAGTAGTATTTATTTGTTGTAGATATTACAAGTTAAATTTTATCAGTTTCTTTGATAGTGCTGCCAAGTGAGTAGTATCAGTTTTATTTTTCCCTCAATGGTCAATTAGATCTGCCATATCAACCTTGCAAAAATTTTGAGTTTGATAGTATTTGCAATCAATATGAATAGTTCAAGCATGAGGAATGCGATCAAGTTCATAAACATCACATACATGCTATGCATCTGAAGGTGCATGTTGTCTTAAAATTTTCTTTAATTGTTTATTTAGAACATATAATTTTTATCATTTCTAAGAACTATCATGATTAAAATATAAAACGACTAATAGATTCGTTTGTGGATCACATGTACCTTATACATGCTACTAAGGAAGGACACTAGGACTTAACTGATGGAGTTGTGACTCCTAGTTTAGTTCCACATGGAAATTGAGGGTTGATAAATCTTAGATGGCTAAAATATCATTAACAACTTACTTACCTTGAGCCCTGGTTGAGCCCAGCATGTTAATGAGCCAGTTTTCTTATTTGGATCAACAATTATCACAAGTGTGCTACAATGAAGGCCTAGATAATTGATGTCAGTGTTTTATTAATCTTTTATGTCTGGAGTATAGGTATAGAATTCAACTTTTCTTGATTTAATATTTTGTTGAAGTGAAGATAGTAGGAGCTGAAAGGCCTATATATAAGCATAATTCATGGTGTTCATGTTCAACATGTTATGAATTATGAACTAAATTATTAATCAGTATCTCCTCTTTGTATTCCACTTCTGCTCTTTCCTCTATTAACATGGGATTGGTAATTAAGGCACATGATTTTGTGCCCTGTCAATTACTGTAAATGAGGCCACATAGACTTCTTTTTAATACAATGGTCAGTAATCCTTATTGTTTTGTTTAGAATTGGTTCTACAGTGTTTATCATTGTTCTATAATTTTTTGAATTACCATAAATGAGGCTACATGGACTTCTGTTTTAGTACAACAGCCCTTGATCTTTATTCTTCTGTTGAGAATTGCTTCTACACTGTGTATTGTTGTTCTATAGTTTTTTCAGTTACTATAAATGCCACATGACTTTTTTAAAAAAAACAGTTATTGATCCTTATTATTCTATTTGGAATTGTTTCTGCATCATGTTTATTATTATTCTATAATTTTTTTTCATATTAGTGATGACAACTATCCTTGTTCCTTTTAGAGTTGGTTCTACTACTCTATGTTTATTGTAGATCTGAGAGTTGGTTCTACTACTCTATGTTTATTGTAGATCTGTAAGTTTTTCATCTTAGGAATCTGTTCCTCATGATTTGCACAAGTGATGCCTTTTAATTCTAGTGTTGTCTTTTGTATCTTATATTTCTGAGGTGCTATATTTTTACCTTTTTAATTTTCAGGTAATCAGTTTAGGAGATACTATCAAGTTTTCCTTGTCACCAACTAAGACAAAGGATCGCTTGTCAGCAAATGTCCCAGGCGTTCCAGTGGATGAAAGAAATTTGGTATGTTTGTAAACAGTATGCTTGCATTATGAGTTCATCAATTTATGTCTTTAATATTGACTTTGGATTTTGTGATTTTTAAATTTTAGATAATCAAGGCACTCAATCTTTACAGAAAGAAAACTGGCACTGACAACTACTTTTGGGTAAATGCTCATTTATTGAGTCAAAGTCTGAATTTTTCTAAATATGTTTATATTCATGGAGCTTTAAGTTAGTGTCCATCTCAACATTGCTTATAGATCCATCTTGACAAGAAAGTTCCCACTGGTGCTGGTCTTGGAGGTGGAAGTAGTAATGCTGCTACTGCACTGTGGGCTGCTAATCATTTTAGTGGTGGTCTTGCTACTGAAAAAGAGCTTCAAGAATGGTCAGGTGAAATTGGTTCTGATGTTCCCTTCTTTTTCTCACAAGGAGCTGCATATTGTACTGGCAGAGGAGAGGTATGCATCACAATTTTCTAGGACTCGTTAGCTAAATATGCCTCCTTTTTGTCTATAAATTATTGAATTCAATTTGACTAATAACTGCATCTACTTAAGAATCTTTTGGAATGTTTTGCTTCACGATGAATCTCATTTTGATACCTCTAGGGCAGCATCACTATTTTGTTCCAAGTGTTGTTTGTTATTCTACTCTTTCTGGCTTTCCCATTGTGCCCTCACTCAATGCACTATTTTTCTGGAATATTTCTAGACATTCTGTTTGTATTCTTGTATTTTTTTTCTTCGATATTTTCATTTAGGAAAGAACACTCCAGTTCTTATGTCAAAGAAGTTATGCCAGAAGAAGAATCAAATTCTTTTATCCATTGATATTATAACAAGTATATCCTAAAGCACTTCTATTTGACGCCCCTTAACAAATAAATTTTAGCTGTAGGTTTAAGCAAACATTGGGTCATGTTAGAGTTGTTGATAGATTTGCTTGACCATTGAACAGTATATTTGTGTCTCAAATGAATAACATATAGCATAACATGTTGCCTACTGCCTAGTATACAGCCTTCACATGCCAAATTAAGATGTAATTTGTTTCTAAGATATAGGCTGGTTACAGACAGGAATTCCCATTAATAGTTAACATTTGTTCAAATCTACATGTAGTTTTTTTTTACAATGTCGGCTGTGCAGTTGACGACAGCTGCAGCTATTTGGATTTTGAACATTCAATCAAGTGCATCTTATTAAATATTTCAATTTAGCTAACAAGATTATCACCACATCAAGAACAACGTCAACATCATTTTCTTTTACTATATTCCATCATATTGTTTAATTAAATTTGTTTTTTTGTTTTTTAAGTAATTATATTTCAATCAAATCTGTTTGCATCTAAATATAAAAAATGGTTTTATTTTTCTTTTTTCCCTAAAATTCTCAAATCTATACCAATCTTCTTAAGTCATGTTTCTGTGAACATTCATTGAGCAGAAATAGTAAGATAAGTATCCCTATTAGGTTCAGTGAAAGTTTAGGCACCCAGTCTCCATGCATCAAGTATGATATATTAGTGCATGTACACAAATAGAACAAAAATTAAGGCTGAATTCAGATATATGGTTTGGGTGTGATTAATTTTGCCAACTGCTGGATATGTTGCCATCCATAGTTGCAAATCAACGTAAACTATGGCTGGATTTACTTGGATGGATAACTAAGAGGGAGAAGGGAAGGAGGGAAAGCAACATGTTTATGTACATTACTGATCCCTGATCCATATGTGATTTTATAACTTTTCCCTCCCCCTCCCCCCTCCCCCCTCCCCACTTGCAGGCAACCGAGCATCCCTTTTTCTTACTACTGGTAATTGACTAATTGCAATTTAATGTTTATAGTTTTCATGATAATGAATCTCTTTGCAGGTTGTTGAGGATATTCCGCGTGCACTGCCAAGGGACTTGCCTATGGTTCTTATAAAGCCTCCGGAAGCATGCTCTACAGCTGAAGTTTACAAGGCAACAAATTGATTAGTTTGCTTAAAGTTGGCATCCATTAGTACATTTTCCTTGGGATTTTTCTACTGAAATTGAGTTTCCTGTGCAGCGATTCCGGCTAGACCAAACTAGTTCAATTGATCCCTTGGTGTTACTTAAGGAGATCCATGAAAATGGAATATCTCAAGATGTTTGCATAAATGATCTTGGTAGATAGTTGCATCCAAACATTTTTTGAGCATCTTAGTTTCTGCTTTTTTTATGTTTGATCAATTGTATAACAATGGTTATTTTGCAGAGCCTCCTGCTTTTGAAGTACTCCCATCTCTTAAACAGTTGAAAAAGCGTGTGCTTGCAGCTGGTCGAGGAGGGTACAATGCTGTACTAATGTCAGGAAGGTACGTTGGTTACCATCTTTACATAATGTTGGTATCAACATTCGAGTTTGTGGAAGCATAAAAGAATACTATTATTGATTATATTCTGTATTACTGCATGTAAAATCCTTTGCACCACTTGATTCCTCATGATTTTGGTTCTGTAAAGAGTTTCTGGTTGACATATCATGGAAATAGTATTTCTTCCTTTAATATAATTCTCTATGGAGATATTTATATTCTTTACCTTTTCATACTTGTAGTAATAGTTAACTTTTGGGTACTAAAAGAAGGCGACAATTAAGCAGAAAAGGGAATTTTTTTGGATGATAAACACATTCTATATATATATATATATATATATATATGGATTTCTAAGTCTTCTATATTACTTTGGCTTCTTAGTTCCAAATTTAGTTGGTTGGGTAAGTTTTGCATAAGAAATAAATGACATAGTAGATGAATATTTTGAGGATGAACAAAAATTTATCTAGTATTTTTCATGTTTGTAGCAACTTGAAGCACACTTCATTGTTGTGACGTTCTTGGCAAGCATGTTTCATCCTGAGTGGGTCAATAGAGTAAAACAAGTCAAGACACTTAAAAGTGCATTAGAGAGTAAGATACGAGAAAATTGTTAAGATCTTTCGCACTTGCATTGGATTTTTTTTCCTAGTTATTAGGATTATTTAAAGCGCCACACATTCAAATGGATTCATAGAGAGATAGAATTCAAACTCATCTAGAAGGTTATGTTTTTTTTTTGTGCTCAATTCGAATGTTAAATACTTATAAAGATCTATTCTAATGATATTGAGTGGGAGCTTTCATCTCGTGTATTTTTTGTTTGTTTAATAGAACTCTAGCTTGTGTACTGGTGGTGCAGTCAAGGCACTCTGCCTTTGCCCATGCACTGGAATATTTCAACTATAAATGTTGTGATGATAATAATAAGAATTACAATTATCTGTTGAATCCCTGGTGCATCACTTTCCATTTTCAACCATCATGCTCAATTTTTTTGCACATGTTTCCAACAGCGGAAGCACCATCGTCGGCATCGGATCACCTGAACCTCCATCATTTGTCTACGATGATGAGGAATACAAAGATGTCTTTGTATCAGGTATATTTGTGTAATTCCCTCATCCATGTGGCACCTCAGCACATGTTTCACTTTATTAAAATTCTTTCCCATTAACCATCCTCGTATCTTCAATCTAGACGCATGCTTCTTGACACGCGAAGAGAATCAGTGGTACAAGGAACCAAGTTCATTGACTGCCTCGCTTAGCGAAGATACAGTTTCTGGAGTTGGACCCACTGCTGAATGATCTGTTTGAGATAGTCGCTCTTTCTTTTCCTGATCAATTAGATCCTGATGAGATTGAGCATATATAGCACATTGTTGAGGATGAATCAGAAGAGGTTTGTTCATGGCAGTATTATAGAGGTACCTTTGCAACAATTGTAACTCGTCGAGTGATGCTACTTTTAGTTAGTAATATTTGTACTGTTTTATTGCATGGCATCTGAAACCTTTCATCCAGTAAGTTAATTGTAAGATTAATAAATCGTTGACGGTTGAAATTCATGAATTGAGTTGTGAGATCGTAATTTTTTAGATGTGCTTGCTGATTTGTTGCCGACCAGATTTCTTTTTGTTCACCGAGACAGTAACAATTTGTATTATCACATGTCGTCTCTTTTTTGTGAGTTTCAACAATTCAAAGAAACCACAGTTGGCATTGTCACGACTGAAAATATAAACGAGAACTGGACAAAGATGGAACTACGATTGAATTTTTACTCACCAACAGCCGATAAGATGAACTTTTTCTTCTTATCATTGCGACAACTCTGTTTTCCATTTCTTGTTCCTAATATCAAATTAACCATCAAATCTATAAAAAGCACAGACTACCAGCAATCATATGAAGATTAGATATGATGTTGGATCTTCTTGATGATATATATTTGCAATTGGTTGACTTGTTGCTCTGACAGGCTGATAAAAATTCTTGGTCGTCATTTTACTGATAAAATCTGATTGTTTTCAACTACAAATGGAAGATTGATTGTTCATGAGTAGCTAATGAAACCACTGGCGGATAAATATCAAAAATCATGTTCGAGTGTTTGATGTCTTCTATGAAGGCATATGATTTGCCTCTCACGTTGAAGAATAGTTCTCTTATGAATTCTCATGGTTGTAAAAATAAATTTAGAATATCAATTTTAACAGAAGTGTTCTCTCATTAACTTTCTCATAGATTGATTTATATAAATCCATATTTTATATTATAAATAATTTTATCTTAATAAAATTAAAAAACTTGCACCAGCCGGGAATCGAACCCGGGTCTGTACCGTGGCAGGGTACTATTCTACCACTAGACCACTGGTGCTTTGACGGTAATGATAAATTTGTTCAATATAATATTTATATTTATAAAGTGTAAGATGAATGATAAGAAAAGGATTACACAGATCAATTCGTGCCATCTATTATATGTTTAAATTGTATTGTCTAATTTATTATTATTATTAGTTGTATTATCAGCTCATCTCTAATGTTAGTAGCATTATACTCAATCCGCCGTATGTATGTAAAGCCGATGTATGACATTTAATGTTCAAAAAGTCAAAAAACTTAGAAAATATAGACTTAACAAAAACTTAGAAAGTCAAAAACCAGATTTCTTTTTGTTCACCAAGAGAGTAACAATTTGTATCATGGCATTGTAGTCTCTGTTTCTGAGTTTCAGCTATTCATGAAGACATGCACCAGACAGATATTCTGAGTTTAAGCAAGACAAGATTTCGATCGCAACGGATGCGGTCAAATCCTGAGGATTCTGAAGGAAAACATTTCAGTATCTTTACGTACAAAATTAGTCAAGGTCAAATAATCCACTAGCATTGACCAAAGAGGTTCAAGCAAAAATTCAATACTCAGCAAACCGACCAAAAACTCCCAACACTATACCACTACAATGAGGACATTTATCATGAAACAAGAATGATACAGGTATCAGTCAATTTTAGCTTTAGCAACTTTGTTTTCAGCAAAAGAAACTACATATAGCATTGTCACAACAGAAAAATATAAACAGGAACAGGATAGAGAGGGAACTACGATCGAATTTCTACTCGTCAACCTTCTGCAAAGACAAGATGGCCGATAAGATGAACTTTTTCTTCTTATCATTGCGATGCACTGTCTTTCATTTCTTGTTCCTAATATCAAATTAATCATCAAATCTATAAAAAGGGCACTACCAACAATCATATGACGATATGATGTCGGATCTTCTTACTGATATATATTTGCAATTGGTTGGCTGGTTGCTCTGACAGGCTGATAAAACATTTAGGTCTTCATTTATAAGGTTTATTCCTGCGTCAAGATTTGGAGGAAAACAAATCCTTGTTATGTGCTAGAAAAAAATGATACCAAGTTAAGTGGAAAATAACTTAATTTATCTCATCAACAACATCGATACAAGCATTTCTAGGTAGTTTCAATTGCTCTAGAAAAATCAATTCAATCTGACTAGATTGACGATTAATTCTCTATTTAACCACTTGAATCTACAGAACATTAAACACAGTGCTATTAGGAAGACAAATTGAGGTAACAAGTTCATCAACCGAGTGCAATAGATCCATTAAGATATTTAATTTGAAGCTTATATGAGATGTAGGGAAAGGGAACAACAGAAGAAAATGCAAAGATAACAAGTTTGCAAGAAGGAACAAGATTAAATTATATTTTCTATCTGTGGCAAGTTTCTTTCATTGCTAACGATCATAAAACTGTATTATTGTTGTTTATGCTCATAGAAACATCAACAAAAATGTTTAGCTATTAAACAAAAATTGAAAAAATAGATGATTTAGAAGCACAAATTCAATGGTATAAATAATATTGGCCTTTCTAAGACGAATAACAACAAACAGGTTATGAGCATAGCAATTGTACCGTTAGATTTTGTTCCTCGGCAGCTCCCTTCTTCTCATTTGCCTTCCCAGCTGCCATCATTTCTGCCATGATTTCCTTCTTCTTTTTCAGTTTGGTGCGGGGCTTCGTCGGCTTCAGGTGGCGTGCCTGGAAGCTCACCATGGCTCTCAGGAGCAACAGCAGCGAGCCCTCCACCTCCGCCCCCTTTCCACTGGGCTCCATCACTCGCAACGCCCTCGCCACCGCCTCCATTGTGCTCACATAACCCTGGAATGGCTCCTTCCTCAGCACCAGCTCGGACTCGAACGTGCTCGGCCCCTCCACCCCCGGATCGCATCCGCCTAGTGAAACCCTAACAGCAAACCGCTCGAGGAACGGCGCGCTCGCCGCCACCATCTCCTTGGCTTGCCTCCACGTGCCGTCGAACACGACGAGGACTGAGGGCAGGGGCGCTGCCTCGGTGGCGAAGAGGGAGAGATCCCTGCCGCCGGGGAAGAGGAAGACAGCGGAGGGGCGATCGGTCGCGTTGCGGTAGAGGGAGTCGAGGAGGGAATGGGAGCCGAGGCGGAGTCGGCGGCCAGGGAGGGCGTGGCAGCGCAGGAGGGAGCGGGAGAGAAGGGGGAGGGTGGAGAGAGGGTTGCGGCGGAGGGCGTGGGGATGGTGGAGGACGATGATAGTAGTGGAGGTAGGGATCGGCTGAGCGGGGAGGTAGGCGCATAAGCACGCGCTCACCGGCCGTCCGCACCCGTCCCAGCACATCTCCCGTCTCCGTCCGCCTACCTCCACTCCGGCCGCCGCCACTTCCTCCGCATCGTCACGACCGCCATCATCCACATCAACGACCGTGAAGCTCGACGATACCTTGTCGCTTCCTCCCATGATGCTCGCGCGCACATCGACCTTCTTTCCACTTGATTTCAAGCGGATGCGCTTAATGGCCAGATGCCAAGGCCCAAGGCCCAAGGCCCAAGGCCCAAGGATAATCAACAGGGGCATAATCATCTGCCCTATCCCGTGCTAAATTACAAGCAATGTTATACAACTATTGAAAATTAAAAAAAAAAATGTAAGTTCATGAATTTCTATAACAGGTTACTAGAAAAACTTTGTGCAGCAAAATAAAATAAAGCAGGAATATAGAGATTTTGAACAAAAGAGATAACAATCCACCAGAAGAAGAAAACTACAAATCCAGAATTACACTTGGCACTCAAAAAAGAAAAAATCAGTAGCAGGAAATCAGAATTTCTCCCATCTTTCTACCATTGCGCTTAGCTTGAAAGAAACTTGGACTTCAGATACTCTGCCGTGTTTGGAGCAATGAGCTGTGAGACAAACCAAATTCAACAAATGTTTGATCAGGAATAAGAAGAGCATACAACAGAAGTTTTAAAGACAGCAAAAGCAAAGCAAATTGCACTAAAGTTCTCAAAGTGATTGTCAAAAGAAAAGGCAATGCCATTTTAAGAATATTGATGTTAATTAGCTACCAAACTAGAAAAGTTAACCAAGTATAGACTTTGTCGAACAACTTCAAAGAGAAGTTTCAGATTGTCCTTTATATATAATCTGCTTCTTTGTCTTTGGCCCTTTTTTTCAAGTGTAATTAAATTAAGATATAGTTATCAATTAGCATAACTTATATGCCATGAGTAAATAGGAATTTTATATAAATATCACGTGTCAATTTATTAACCTTAGCAAGCTTGTATGCCGTGAGTAAATAGGATTTTACATCATATCACATTTCAATTTACTAGCATTAGCAAATGTGATATCTCCTAGCACAATGTGGATTCTAAATATTTTTAATGTGTCACTGAATAATTTCATCTGAAGGTCCTTTTCCACTTCTCCCAATTTTTAAACTTCAAACGTAATTACTACATCCTTATCATTATTATTTTATTGATTAAGGCAAATGTACTAATAGTTGGGTTAATAAGTATCTCATTTCTCCAATTTCTAACTAAAAGCAATTTTTGTGTTATTAAACAAAACACATATATTATTTTTTCTGAATATGTGCAGCAGGCACTGGGAGTACAAAGGCACCTTGCCTGGAAATAGAACCCAGTTGGTGCAACTATGGCCCAGGCGACATTAAACCCTAATTCAAGATTATTTTGGTATGAAGGGTATGCAGCTGGAAAAGGGAAGTGACGGCTGAAAAAGAGGTATGGCTTCATTTTCTTTACTGTGGTAATGTTTCAACAATTATAAGATGTCTTGGGTCAAGTGTAGAGGTTATGAAAGACTAAAATGCTTGTAAAGAGGAGAGTTTTCTTCTCGAGAGAACTTATGGCATTCAAGGAGTGCTAGAGGTGAGGTAAAATTCTTGAAGGCATGATTAACGATTCTAACCAAGCTCATCCAAAAAGGCAGGGAGACCTATATCCAGGCAATTTTGGTACTAATTTATAGGAGTCTGGGAAACAACACGACCTCAGCAACATTGAAGCTTTAGTGGCTCATGACATGATGAACTTGAGTAATATAAATCAGTGAAGAGAATTGCACATCATTCACAAGCAAGTAACAGTCCTAATCAGTTTGAATTAGTGATAGCTGAGGTGTTAACATTGTTTGAAAATTTTGGTTTCTTTATTTTTAGAAACATAGAAAGTAACAAGTCCAGGCAGTTACTCTGTATTTGAAGTCAACAAGAACTAGTAATGTAAATTTCAGAAAAAAAAATTTTGAAAACTGAGAATTAAAGGCAATATTGGAACGGGTAAACCAAAGTTTAAAATTTTGATTTGTGACCATCAGTGCAAGCAATATGCCATTTTGGCCAAGTATCAAAATTGAAACCAACACAAAGTCCAAATGTTCCATTTGTGCAGCCCTATGACCAGGTGATAACAACCCTATGGAACTCAATTTAAGTCCTCTAAACTCAATTTAGACCTAATTTAAATCTAATTATAAATAACTACTATATAAATGTACTAAATTAAGTAACAAATAAGCCTATAAGAGATCATGACCAAAGCAAACTAATTCAACTTACATTGGACAACTGAGATATATTAATGGACATGTGAATTAGCCGATTTAAATACCAATTGTCTTAGGAGTATAATTTAATGTGCATGGTGCAAATTATGGTGTTGATCTCACTAGGAAGCTGCAAGAACTGAAGCTCTATCCAATGTAATAGTGGTATGTTATGAGTTGACAAGTTTGTTATCTTTTTTCTTGAATTATTTCTAAGAAATTTATTTGAAATGACTACAAAACTATAGTCTTATATTTTAGGTGTGAAAAAAAAAATCAAATAGGAGTGCATATTGGTGTAAGGAAATAAATGTCACCTTAGTTTGCTTAGTGTAGCATCGAGCCATTGCTGCACTCTTGTCTATCCTGCTGGGTATCATCCTCAGTTTTTAACATACCACAGACATTGCACTCCATGAGATTTGAAGGCGTACCATCAGCTGTTGGTGGCAATGGTGCTAATGTTCCTCCACAATTCTCCCTGTCACAGACATACCTCACAAAGAAATAGGCATGAGGGAAGTTACCATCCTCTCCATCTTCACCAGTTGTATCCATATTCTCCATTGCCTCATCTCCATCTTCTTCTTCCATACCTTCCTCATCCTCATCTTCCTTTTCTTCGTCATCGTCGTCGTCATCATCTGACCAATCCTTCTCCACCACACATCTATCACACTCGCATCTAAACCCATAATCCTCCATTAGCCTTGTTTGCCTCTCCAAATACCTCCAAGTAACCGGGAAATAGCTCAAGCACACTTCTCTGCCCTCCGGAATATCGTGGATCGCTCTCACGACAATGTCAGTGTTGTTCTCTCTGGCTTGGTCGACATAATCAAATCTGCAAGCATTTGGCAGGCAATCATGATTGAAAAAAGAGGCATTGGGATAGATCCCGTAGGCCCTGACCCGTCTATCCCCACCGTCAAACGGCTCCATCAACCCAAAGGCATTGGCTTTGTCCTTGGCAAGGAGTGCGGCAGTGAGCTCAAGGGAGAATCCAGCAGGGGGCGAAGGAAGTATGGAGGTGAAGAGTGAGTGAAGGGTGGGAGCATCGACGTCGGAGGTGGTTGTGCCGTGGAGGGAGAGCAGGCGATGGAAATCAGAGGGAGCGGTGATGGAAAGGTCATAAGCGGCAAGGAGAAAGAGAGCCGGGGAGAGAAGTTCGGGCGGGATAGAAGGGGGAAAGTGAGAGAGCGCGAGGCAGAGGAAGGGAGAGTGGGAGGCGAGGCATCGAGCGGAGCAGAAGGAGGCGGCGGCAGGGGAGGTGGAGCAGTGGGAGCGGCAACGGAAGGGAGCGGAGGAAGAGGAGGGGGATGGGAGGGATCGGAAGCAGCGAGAGCAGAAGGAGGCAGAGGCGGAAGCGGGGTAGAGGAGGAGAGGGGAGTCGGAGAGGAGCACCTCGCCGGGCTTGATATGGCGGGTGGAAACGAGAGCTCTGCCGCGTCCGGGGATCTCGGCGAGCTTCACCAGCAGTTCGACGGAGGCCGAAGTCATCGGATCGAGGGTTTCTCCGATCGCCGTCGCCTTATTGGAATCAGACAAAAGAGGGCAACGAACGAGGTTTAAGAGATGGATTGACGTTTTTGCCCGTTTTGCACGTTAAAAAAAATGATCGACTTAATTCCGGCATTTTACTTAATTGCGTTTAAAATTATCCGGAATAACAGATATCTACTTTGAAAATTCTAAAATCATTTATCTATTTTTCATTTTACTCTTTATTACTTCCGCGTGCTCATCCCAAAAAAAAAAAAAAAAAAAAGAAAAAAGCACGAATCACTTTTATATTTTTCTATAAAAATCTCATTTCGATGCCACCAGAGTCATTTGACCTCAGCTCATTCATAAAAACTCGACTTCAGACTTAAAATCTGCGGTCTATCAAAACTCCTAAGTTACCACCGAAGCTCCTACATCAACGGCTTCATCATTTCCCGAGTTCTCTCTTGTGTCCGATGTGCAATCCTTGGTAACTTTGAGGCCCGATGTATCCCAATGCAAAGTGAAACTCTGATGAAAATTATAACCCTCTTTCTTTCTTCAGCCAACTATATTAAGAATTAAAATTGTAATCTTACTCCGATTAAACTCTCTATGCTAAATTTTAATATAATTTTTTGACTTTTCTTTCCTACTAGAAAATTGTTTATTGGGACAATTTCTAAGTTTCAGGATTTCAGATCATGTAAAAATAATATTATTTATTTTTTCATAATTTATGTTCATCAATAATCATATTTTTTATATTTTTATAATTTCCTCATTGTTTAACTTAATTTTTGATATATGACTAAACTTAGATTAATTTAATTTTATAAAAACTATTTGATTAAATTTTATAAAGCATTGTTTGGTTTAGTATAGAAAATGTAAAAAATAATATCAACTTTGATGAAGAGGTGGACATTCCTCATTCATAACTTCCATTCCTCAAAAGAAAACATAACTTCCAATTTTTTCATATTAGTTCTTATTTAATAAAACAAAACAAAACATAACCTCATTCAGACTAACTCGGACAAAGAAAAAAGACACTCAGAAATCAAGATAGAGATCAGATCGACCAATCACAGTAAGAGTTGGAGGGGCTACATGTCAGCCGCGCCGCCCGTTCATCGCCGTCCGACCACCAATTGCTGCCGGACCGGACCCGTTGGAACCGCAACTCGACGGCGGTCCGGCGGGTGCCGGAGTCCGGCCCCGATTCGGCCGGAATCCGGCCGAATTCCGGCCGAAATCGGCCAACAGACACTGTTGGCCGATTTCGGTCGGAGTTCCGGATTCCGGCCGAATCGGGGCCGGACTCCGGCCCCGGTCGACACGCCGGCACCGGGCGCGTCGACCGCGGCCGGAGTCCGGCCCCGATTCGGCCGGAATCCGGCCGGATTCCGGCCGAAATCGCCGCCAGGCACTGTTGCCCTTGTTTCGGCCGGAATTCCGGCCGGATTCCGACCCAATCCGGCCGGAATTCGATGCCGGAACGTGCGCCGGCGAGTCGCGATTCCAACGGGTCCGGTCCGGCGGTCGTCGGTGGTCGGACGGCGATGAACGGACGGCGGAAGCGCGTGGAGGTCGGCGGACGGGGCGCACGGGCGCGTAGGAAGCCGGCGCTCATAATAGCAAAACTATATATATATATATATATATATATATATATATATATATATAATAGAAAAGATTGAAAATTTTAAATTTAGATTGTGAATTAAGTAAATCACTCACATATTCATTAAGTTTTTTATTTTAATTTTAAATTTTTAAATATTTATTCTTTTTAACTTACGGATCAACTCGAACCCATCACGAGTCAACCTATTTAAACTTGTAATCCATGCAAGCTGACTTGTTTAAATTTATTTTTAAATAAATTAATAAAATTTTAATTTAATTTGCTTAAATTATTTGACGGAATGGATTAATCGGACAAGTCCAATCCAAATTGACCATTCTATAATTAACACTGGAAAATTAGAATCAAAGGAACTTCTCTTTGTCGATCAACTGAAGTATTTACGTCTCGACTTGACTCAAAAAGTTGGCCTGGGTCCATTGATTTTTCGCAGCCTTTAAAAAAGCAATAAAAAATCAGAGAGCCAAAATGTAAAATGGATTCACTTTCTCAATGACTATTCCATTTCCACGATGCAACTTCTTATTATTCTTACCTTATTTCCAAGTAGCAAGTGAGTACTACAGCCAACAGAGGAGTTGACTAATTTGAGTCCTAAATTTGACGCCAAATGAAGATAAATTTGCATGCTCAAGCTACATTATTACCAAATTTGTTGAATGCAGAGTCGGAGAGATTGTGATCCAAGTAAACTAGCGACTCATTTGCTTTGCTTGGCATGCCTGTTGCAGAAGGATTTGAGCCTTCCAAGAGCCTCTTCGAGAGAAGATGGCTCTACGGCGAAGGTCACACGCAGCCAGTTCTTCAAGCCTACTGTTACTCCTGCAGAGTTTTTTTGCCTGTTATTGCTTCCTTAGTAGAAAATATATCATCTAACTTATCGTACTGACTGAAACATTCCAAGATGAGGAAACAGACTAAAACACAGACACTGTTTGATTTGTAGTTTTTGATACTTGATTGAACACTGTAACCGTTTGAAATAGCCACAGGAACTATAAGTTACAAATCCAATACTGTATAAACAGGTTGAAGGATGCATCTCAATTCTTCATTTGGAATATGATAAACAATAGGATTGAATGCAAGTTGTTTAAGAACAACAAAATTCTAATGCAATGTTAGCTATCGAATAAGATACGAGAAAACTCACCTGGCAGTACTATAACTGACTCCTCTTTGGCAAGCATGCTACAGAAATGAATGTCATCATGGATATTCTCCAAATGGGACAGATTCAACTTAACCTGCATCGCAAGCAGTCTCATCTTAGGAACTGTGTTAGAAACAGCGATATTTTTATTTAGAGAATTTAAAATGAATTGAGAAAACTGATGAACAGGCAATAAGTTACTAAATGAATATAACAAAAAAAAAGCCAATTGATCCTCTATAAAAATAGTATCTAGAGGATGAGGTAAACCTTTTTCAAGATTAAATACACCATGTTAAAGGTAATTGACTAATCATTTGTCCTAAAAATTCAAACTATTAAAACAAATTTATGTTTATACTTAATACAAGAAAGAAATCTTTGTATTTTTTGGCAAATTATACAAGATAAGCAAACTATTAAAAAAAAAAAGTCTCAAAAAATTGTTAATATTCAGGTAAATGTTTAGTTCATTGCAATTAATCCATTATTACACATGTGAGGGATCTATTTGTGTATTTGTGAATGTGCCACATTACATGTGTGACCCACCCCACCCCAGCTCGTGCTCGAGCATGGCCCATCCTATGCGTGTGTGTGTGTGTGCGTGTGCATGTGGTCTATGCCAACCCACATACATGCATATCTACGCTCATCTACCATGTAGAAGAGGTGTAAGGGTTTAATTTATAAACCCCTTTGTCCTCTCTTCTCCAAAACATGGGACTAAACAAAACAAAACTAGAAAACCTAGTGAATTTTAGTTGAAAGCC
The DNA here is from genome assembly GCF_044706935.1 of Curcuma longa. Classification (NCBI taxonomy): domain Eukaryota; kingdom Viridiplantae; phylum Streptophyta; class Magnoliopsida; order Zingiberales; family Zingiberaceae; genus Curcuma; species Curcuma longa. The sequence goes on along the minus strand of NC_133871.1, from coordinate 23,403,531 downwards.
TTTAAAACTCCAACACCTTTTTATAACTAGTATTTATTATATAAATATACAGATTGGTTTCTCAAACTTATGGAATAAATGATCAACTGATGGCTTTAACCACAATTAACCATCCATCAGTTTTAACCATTAATCTATGCTCAACAGCAGATGAAGCATAGGATGCTAGATGAAGCATTGGATGTTGGATCCTGTGTCATGAAATGGAGATACTCAAAATCCAAAAGCTGGACTCACCATTACAAACATTGAGCCTTCTGGTTTGTGGGGGCATGTGATGCAATCAATTTCCTTCAATTTGTCATAACATATATCTGCTAATTTCTTCAACATATCAACCGTTTTCTGAAAGAATTCATTCTTTGTATTCTCAAGGATACTAGGAATAGCACCCTGAAAGAATAAATTATATCAAATCAAAATGACCAAATAAAATGAGAAAAATATATCAGAAACTAGTGTAGCATCAGTTATCTATACCCCTACCATAGCCAAATTGTTGTAGAGGACAAGATAAATTATATGACATAATGGTTGATATGCCAATGAGAATAGAACCTAGTTATCATTTCCAGTTATAAAAAGAAAGAAACATAACCTGTTCAAGTCTCAGACCAAGCAAATATGAACAATGACTATCAAAGTTATACTTACCTGAATAAATGTTGCTGGATCTGTGGTGATGTTCAACAGAATTGTAATATTGTCAACAAACTAGAGAATGAACAATGTCAGTAATCTTTCAAATTGCTTTGCAATAAAAAAACAGTATGCATAATTAAACACTGTAAATAATAAATATGTAGCAAAACCAAGAACTACCTTATTCTGTTCAAAAACACCATCCGGGCCACATTTTGCAATCCAACCAAGACGCCAACCAGGCACCACCCATCTCTTTGATATAGACCCCAAAGTAACGACTGGAACAATCTTCCCAAAGACAGCCATGGGAGTAAAAGGGACATTCCCAAAGGTCAAATGACCATACACTTCATCGGCGATAACCAATATGCGAAGTTTCTTTGCTGTCTCGGCTACCTGGAAAACACAGCAAAATCAACCAAGATTCCCACAATAAATCAAGTTTTGCCTATGCAGATGAACTTATACACAGCGTATCATCATCCAACCGTCACCTTTGCCAAGTGCTGATGGGTGAAAACATTCCCACAGGGGTTACTAGGGTTGATAATGACTATAGCCACAGTGTTCTCATCCGCTAGGGCTTCCACAGCTTCAAGATCAATTTCCCAGCCTTTGTCCGGCAAAAGGTCAAAATGCCGAGCCTCCAAGCCACTAAATGCCGATCGAGCCTTGTAATAGGGGTACGCAGGCCTAGGTAGCAGTATATTCGCCCCAGGGCGGGCGAGAGCGGAGATCACTATCTCGATTGCCTGCGAGCAGCCGGCGGTGACGAAGATGTCATCCGGGGACAACTTGTGTGGAAGATCCCGGGAAAGGTACTTCGCAATAGCACTACCAATAGGTTCAAAATCTCAGTTTTAATCGGGCAATAAATCAATCAGGAATATGAAGTCGGACATGAATTTCCAAGAACAAAAAATGTTGCGACTGAAAGCAAACCACAAAGGAGAGATGATAATCGAAGTCAATGTTATTTTTTTTTGCACTTCTTCTAACGATAAGGTCTTTTCTGACGGGCTCACCGTCTTGCGGGAACAATCCCCACGGTGGAGGAGTAGCTATTGAAGTTGGCGGATCGGACGGCGTCCACGATTGCCTCCTCGGCGACGGAGGTGGTGCGGAAGCAGGGAAAACATGCGGGGTCACCATGGCCGACGCAGAGAACCGGGCGGGGTCCATCCTCCCGCACTTCGGACATCACTACGTCGAGGACGCCGCGGATGCTGGCGGCAGAGATACCAGCTAGTAGGGCGTTGGCCCCGAAGCCCCACCTCCCCACCGCCGCATGGCCGCCGTCGTCCATCGCCGCGAGAGACGGGGCGACGATGTACCAAGCGGCAATTATAGCATCACTTCCGACGACGGACCACGAGTGAAGACAAAGGCGAGGGCTTCCCCATTTGATTTGGAATCTTGCGAGGGAAATGTCGACTCCTGAAATAGAAATTTGTTTGGGTGATCTTGATCGTCCGGTCCGGAATTGCGGGTATACTTATTGGTCTACTACATTATATAGAAGCCTGATTGAATTGGTTAATGTAGGGTAAATTTATGAAGTTAAAATAATATTCTCTTCGATCAATTATAATTGTTTAATGTATTTTTTTTACAGATAATTATGACAATGATGTATAAACGAAGGGTTTAGAATGCTATCATATTGTCACGGATAGCTTTAGGAGTCATTTTTCGACAGCTGCGGTATTGTCACAGGTAGCTTTAGGGGTCACTTTTCGACAGCTGTCGTATTGTAACGGGTAACCCCACTTTTCGACAGCTGCTAATTGGAGAGGTTAGCTGGATGCGTACAGCATGCGCTCTGGAGAATGTTAAGCATCAAAAGAACATTAAAATATCCTTCCATTTAAGCTCTCCCTCCCTTCGCAAGTATTTATTTTCCTTCTTCCTCTCCTTTCCCTTCCTCCACTTCTTTTCCATTTAAGCTCTCCCTCCCTTACGCATTGCTGCCCACAATCATAATAAAACTCTAGCAGTTGGTACTATTATTCATTCAGAATGATAATAACACTTCGGTTGGCGAGAACTTCCAACACTTGTTGGCAAAGTTTTGAGTTAGAAATTCGCACTCGTTCAACAAGTGCAAGTCCGCACTCAACAATCTTTTCTTTTAAAAAAGCATTCAAAATAATTAGGATTTTTCAGCAAGCATATAGATATCATAGCTAAAAAAGAACACTGAGAGAAAAACATAAATCCAATCCTTTGAGCATATCGGTTGCTTCAACAAGCAGAAGATGATGGCATCTACTTAATGGTACATCTTATATTACCATGAGAAGAGAAACTACTTAATTTAATCATTGCTCCTCTCCCGATTCCTTCTTTGTAGCTTCCTTGATCTCATCAGCTCCATCCTCCTGCCAATAAAAAGAAGTCAGTGAATACGCCCCATGCGATATCATATAAACAGAGTCTATGTTTGGAAACGACTAACCGTAATATCAGAGGTCCATAGTGTCAAGTTGTCACGGAGAAGCTGCATTATCAAAGTGCTATCTTTGTACGATTCTTCTCCCAAGGTATCCAGCTCAGAGATAGCCTCATCAAAAGCCTGGAAGAAATAATAATAATAATAATAATAATAATAATAATAATAATAATAATAATAATAATAATAAAAAGTAGCCACTTTTAGAAATAAACAACTCATCTTTTAAAATGTGAATTAACGATCATAAAAGCATAGATGTGGCAAAATCTAAAATCATACTACCTGTTTTCATTGATTCTGAAATTCAAAACCTTTTGTATCTTTTTTTTTCATATCCTCCCTCTGTATAACCCTTCAAACCTGAACTATAGCTACACTATGTATAATTTCTTTTATTTTCTCAAAATATTCATCTTTGATTTTATCATTTAATCCTACTTAGAGGCATAATTCCTCCTCGATATGTTTCCTCCTACATTGGTATTTAGCTTCAATAAACAAGCTGTTAACTAAAATACTAGCAACTAGGCCCAATGGTATAATTTCTCCATTTCCAAATTTTATGCAATTGTGATACTCAGATCATTAAAAATTATAATGAAGTCACGACATGACAATTTGACAAGTGGTATATAAAATTTAAATTAATCATTGATCATTACCTAGTAGTGTTAGTCCAACTATTTAAAGTATCTTACTCCATTGAACTACATGCAATGCTATATTGTTACTGGTATTAGATCTCTTAAATCCTGAAGTATACACACCAAGCATATGAAATTCTTTTTTCCCAAAAACATATGCAGCTCTAAATCATTGATAAAGTGAGCATGAACAGCATAACTTATTTTTTGCATTGCAATTCCATAAAGTTAAAATGTAAGAACCCTAGTTATCTAACTAATAAGCAGTGTTAGAAAATGAAGTCAGTACCTGAATGTGCAAATTTAGATAGAAGACGAAACAATTAACTTCCATAAAGAAACATATGGTTCACAGGAACCTAGACTACAAATTATCCACAAAGAATGAAATGAAACCCTAGAATGGCTGAGTGTGTCAAAGTTCCATGCCTCAATATGTACTCACAGTTTCCATCAAAAGAATTATGGATAAAATAAATCAAATCCTATATGCTCATTAGCGCCCCTAATTTCAGAAGCTAGGGAGGAAAACCCAAAATTTGAAAAATTAGCGAGCAACCCTTTTCCAATACCATAGTGCAAAATTTTACTCAGTGCACACTGCAGTTGCACTCTAACAATAAAATAATCATGTACACATATGTGCAAAATAAGTACAAATGTAGAACTTAAAAAAAAACACAATTGGTGAATCGGGAGTAGTAGAGGATTTACTTGTAAATTGCATAAAAAGAAAAAGGTACAGTTGCAGATATGCTAACAAAAATCATGAATTCAAAATTGCAGTGAGATGGAGCAACAAATAACTAAGATATTCAACAGAATAATATCTTTTTCTAATTCATCTGGGATAATAGCACCATATATCAATTGAACAATCAAATCTAGAAACTAGAATATTGTTTTTCAATGGCAAGTAAATCAAATAGAAACAAGCATCACACTTCATCATAATTCAAACATTACATATGAGAATATTAAAGTGCTATCAAATCAATATTGCATGAGTAAGACAGAGGAATTTGGAAGATGAACCTGCTTTGCAAGGCTGCAAGCTCGGTCTGGTGAGTTAAGAATCTCATAGTAGAAGACAGAGAAGTTGAGTGCCAAACCAAGCCTTATAGGATGGGTAGAAGCCAACTCAACTAAAGCAATATCCTATTACATTTTAGCCAGCGTTAGGAACTTGGAACAGAATTTACCAAAAAATGTTGGAGACGAGCTTACTAGAAAAATATGATACGCACATAATGTTGCAAAAGGTTTATTACCACAGTAATACATGACTACTGTGTTATGAAAAAAGAATTCTTTCAATGCAGAATCTTAAAACTTAAAAGAAACATGAACAATGAACTGAGAATAATACATTCGAGCAAATAATCTGAACTGAACTATGAAGTAGTTTAACTGTAATTATTGCAAACATATAAAAAACTTGAGTCATTGTTGTGGTGCATAAAGTTCATTAACACTTCATTAGATCCCAGAGCAGAGAGCGTATCTTAGCATTATATGGTCACCGAAAGGAAAGAAGAAAATAGAATCAACAGAAGATTAATATTCTAGCGTCACATGCCTGTGCAGATTTGTAGGCCAAAAGAGTGTTCTCAGCTGCTTCTTTCCTCTCAGCTCCAGTTTTGAACTCTGCCAGATACCTAAGCACATAAACCAGACCAGATCAAGAAAAAAAATTTCATTTTATTCATCTCCAGTAGGGGGGAAAACACCATTTCAAATGAGACGAGATGCTTATTAACCTGTGGTAGTCACCCTTCATCTTAAGGTAAAACACCTTGGATTCTGCACTGGAGGCAGAGGGAACGAGGTGGGAATCAAGAAGCTTCAGGATCCCATCGCAGATCTTACTGAGTTCTGCCTCGACCTTGCCACGGTACTCCTTGATCAAGGAAACGTGGTCCTCGTTCCCGCGGGTCTCCTCCTTCTGTTCAATTGAGGAGATAATACGCCAGGAGGCACGGCGAGCTCCAATCACATTCTTATAGGCCACTGATAGGAGGTTGCGCTCCTCCACGGTGAGCTCCTCCCCAATCAACGTCTTCACGACCTTTTCCATGAACTCTACCATCTCCTCGTATCGCTCGGTCTGCTCAGCCAGTTTGGCCAAGTAAACATTCTCTTCACGCGAAGATTCCACCGCTGACATCTTGCTAGATCTCGACGGAGAAGTTCCTTTCTGTAAGCCATCCACACAGATCATCAATTATCATCAACAAAAAATTTCACGGAAAAAACAATGTAAAAGTCAATCGATCTTATGGGATTTAAAACTTGCCAAAACCAAAGCATGGGATGGAGATAGTAAGCCTAATCTCGCACAAGAATTGTGCCCTAAAAAAGACGAAACTATTGATAGGAAGAAGATGTACAGGAATCGCATTCAAAACTAAAGTCGAAACGGGAGGAATCGAACGAATGGGGACCTTCGCCGATTAGGGTTCCTCGTGCTCACCTTTCGCTTTCTCTTTCTCTTTCTCTGCGGGCGAGGCCAGCCGCTTCGATTGGAATCACTCGTTCCTTTCGGGTTATTATTTGAAGAACCAGCGAACGATGGCAGAGCCGCGGTGATTGATGAGTAATCAAATCGATATGCCTCCGCTACTCATCGTCATAGACCTTAAACGATACCTTCTCCTTAGTGGTGGAATCGCCCATAAGAAGCGATGCCGTGTTGGGTTGTCAAAGTGTATGTGCCGAAGATAAAGGACTTTTAACAGCGGAGGAGCCTGCGACACGTGTAGTTGGGGAGACCCCACTCACGGGAGCCGACGGTGACCGCCCCTGCATTCATTCACAGGAATGGTTGGGGAGATCGAGCTCCCCTGTGTCCTGGCAACCACGAAACAGGATCATCTCTGTAGACTGAGCAAAAGGAGTCTGACACCTCACCAGACAAGCGTCATCTTTTCGGCAAGCACTGCCTGATTGGAAAATCCTCCGTGGCGGGTGATCCAACCCGAACACAGACCACGGAGTCTGCTTCTTCACGTCATGGCTCTAATCATTGTCAAGTGGATCGGGTCGGGTCGGGTTGGTAATAAGTGCGGACCAGGTCCGTGATGCCACATTAGTCCTTTCAGAAAGTAAACGTTGAGACGACTGTTTCATCGATTTTCAGCTCTAATTTTAAAATAAAGTTGACCTAATTATAACTATGTGTTTGCACTTGCAATTATACCATCTCGTAGTTAACAACATGAAGTTATGATTATCTTCTTTCTTCCATTAAAGAAAAAGAAGAGAAATGATAGACTACATGAAATTTCATCATAACACATTATAAACCTAGGTCTCACCTCCATGTAATGTGTGTCATGCTGAAATTTCATACTGTATTTTCATGCAGTTTATTATTTTTTGAAAAAGAATTCTCTTCTATAATATTCATGAGATTATGATTATCATCTTCTTCAATTTGGATGTAGAAGCTTGGTGTGTATATATTATACACACGGTGATTTAAAAGATGTATGTAGATTTGAAAATTTTTTAAATCATGTATCATATTTTTGAGAATGATCAAAGAGCACATTTATTTGCGGTGGCCTTCCTGTTCTACCCATCCCGTCAACATTAGTTTTTTATATGTCAATTTTCAATACATCTGAGCCACATTTTTAGAAAATTTATTCGAAAGTAATTAAAAATCCATCACTTTATTTTAGTTGGTGAGATCGTCCCATATATACCGAAAGCGTTCACAAGTGTCTTCTTAGGTTTCATCTCACTTAGGTTTTCAACGAAACTCACATACTGACTTAGTTTCACTCTCTGCATTCGAGTTTAGGGTTTTGTTTGTCATCTATACTCTCATTTTAGAATGTGCAAGAAGGTGTGACAGGTGTTTCAGTCTTTGGTTCTCAATCATCCGCAAAGGTATGTATCATGGATATGTTTAGTCTTTAGTGTTTGTGTTTGTCTCTTGTGGGTTTAGATGTCATTTTTATCAAATACATTGATTTGTTGAAAGTCTGTAATTTCATTAACGAGTTATGATGTAAATTTCATTGGATTTCAAAATAGCACTAGTGTTGTGTTAGATATATTTAGAACAATGTGCATCTGGATTTGAAAAACTCTCTACCATTGAAAATTTAGTTGTTAATAATTTCAATATTTAAAAATTATAGGTTTCAGTAGATGTTGGGAAGAAACTGCATTGGAATAGTGTGTTAGGTCACTTTAACAATTTTTTTGGAGCATCCACAATGAAAGGAAGACAACATAGTTCTGATCGTTTACATGATTGACACATAGTGATTATCAAACAGTCCCCTTTGATATTTTCTTAGGAATACAAGATATATAACATATTGGTTATATTTATGGTATATTAACATTTGAAACCTTTAGATTCTTAGGTACAACTTCTAGTTGTGCAACTTAAGCACGAAGTAGTAAATATTTTAGTAAAATCAAATAGTTTGAGAAACTTAATATTTTTTATTTTGGTCAGTAGAAAATATATCTTAGAAGATAACTAATCATTTTAGATTTTCAAGTGTACCAGTTGCCTTCACTAGAAGAGATGTGTTTTTGTTGCTTGGTATTGCAAAGCATTGGGTGACCTCTTTTTTGCTCACTTCTCAAATAAAAAAGGACCTACAAGGTCAAGAATTGAGAAGTTGCTTAAATTTTATTCTCATAGAGTTGAAATAAATGATAATATTTTAGTATTTTACAAATTGTACATTTTGTATATATTTATTTGTGTCTTATTTTCTTTTAGTACATGTAAGGTTCTTTTAGGTCTTGTAGATATAGTAGATGATTTTGACAATCTTGATAGATTCAACTAGGTTTAAGTTATCCATCAATTTATGACTCCACCTAAGATTGGGGGTCTATTTTCATCAACTCAGACAAATCAATCCAACACTACACTCCCATGCTTAAAGGGATTTACTAGTCTTCTGGCTGTGAGTTTATTTTTTATGTTAAATTTGATAATATTTTGTGGGCATTCATGAGCATGTAACACTTGTTATGATGAATCAGGCATGGTTTTTGAAGCATGTTCCAATCTAAAAATCATATAATAATGAAGGAGTACGAATAAACAAGTGGAGGAATATTCTTTCACATATTAGTAAGGTGAAGGTCTTGTTGGACTCGAGTTTCACTTGAAGAGGTAAATATTGAAGATTGTCACCTAACTTATGTTAATATGCAATTTTTATGATTTATTTTTATAATTTGATAGATTATGATTGAACTAACCCCCTACTCAATATGAAAATAATTTGGTTGAGAACCTTGATTTCGTTGATGATACTCCACTTCCAATGGAGACATCACAATTAGATAACACAGAAGTTGGATACCAAAGTAATAATGAATATCGTAACTGCATCATTCAAGCAAACCCAATCAAGGAGCTAACATTGAAGAACTTGCAGCTGAATGAAAGGATGAAAGAATTACTTGAAATAATAGAAAATCAAGGCATGCAGGCTAAATCAAGTGATCATGTAGTCGATCCTCATCCTAAACCTGTGGCTTTTAGAACAAGGAGTAGGAGAGGATGTGACCGAAGTCGTTATGATTACAAGGATACTCCAATTGATAGTCCATTGTGGATCCAACTTTTACTAAGAGGAAGTGGAGCAAGATACAAATTTACGAGCCTGTGGAGAATATCATAGTAGAAGGAGAAGGTGAAAAAATTGATAAAAAACCTGAAGATGTTGTGAACAAAGGGTAAGAAAAAATTGATGAGGATGATATGGAAGAAGAAAAAAAAAGACTCTCAATTATAGAAGGCAATTCTGAAGATGCGAAGAAGTTTGCAACAAGGATTGCCCAACTTAACAAAAATGAGAAAATATGTCATTATCTTGTGTATTTGCACATAAATTAGTTTTAGTCGTTTGAATTAAATCATTTCAAGGAAGTCTATCATGCAATAAGTGATAAAGATAGATATGAAAAATGGAGGGGTTAGGTATATTTTATACCTTTGACCACTTATTAGACACACTTTCACTTGTTGCCGGTCGACACCAAAGCAATAACTTTCAATCATTACAATTCTCTTACAAGTGGTCATAATTCAAAATCTAATTTTGAAGTAGCGACGAGCATCTAATATTCATATGTACATTAGTATTGTAGTATAAATTTCAGTTGATGTCTATTTTATATTCCTGTTAACTCTTATCAGTATCAGAATTAAAATAATATATTCGTGAGAAACTTATTCTGTAATTCATCCTTATTTTGAAAGTTATCATCCCTTAGACCAATGAGTCTCTCTCATAGTAAAATGCTCATAATAAGAAGTCAGGTAAGTAAAGGAGAAACAGTATGAATATAAAATTTTATATTAAATATCAAATACTAAATTGCTAATGTTATTTACAACGTTGACAATGCCTTCTTTGTGATACAATACATTCGATGTTTGCTATATGATCTGAAGATGGACTTCAAACAAGTAGACATGAAAAAAATTTAGAATTGATATACTAGTATCAATTTTGAGGGACAAGCTCTACAAAATATCGAATTAATTATCTATAGTGTTGTAAGAAAAATAGTTGGGTAGGAAATGAAAAGCTATAATTGAGTAATGTTATTATTTTTATATCTTCGATTCATAAATTATATTTAATCCTAATATATGTAGTATATGTAGTATTGGTTGTGTAATAGACGGTGTTATCTATGATATGAAAAGTGTATACTGAATGGTCATTGGAATAACTTGATTGCCTAGCCAAATAAAAATCTTAATGTCCAAATTGGTAAGATGGTGTTGATCAGTGAAAACTGTTGATATAAACCAATCCCAGCAAACTTGAAAATGATTATCTTGTTTCAAATTCTATGTCAAATAGCATGCAACCATACTAACTTCACATTACTCAGAAATAATACTTCATACCATATCTACGTTCTGCAGACTCAACCCTTCCTAGAGGTTGTAAGTTTGCATAAATCCAAATAGCCTAGGCTCATTAATGAGTTTCGATCAAAATTTACTGATCAATCTAAATAGGTTAGATCGGATTCATTTCAGGTCTCCTGGGTTTTTAAGGCTGTAAGGAATCTAATAGTGCCCTCTATTGCTTATTTTGGGCTCTCTAGAGGGACTCCACTATTATACTTTCAACTAGAACATGGTCCTGATATCAGGAGATTAGACCCACATTGGACTTAATTTGGGATCAGACAAGGCTCATGGTAGTGTTGATCTCCTGACATCAGGCCTACGCTATTCCTTGATCAGAATCAAGGATTGACACCATATGTACTTTCTTTTCACTCAACCCTCCTTAGTGGTTACAAGTTTGCAGAAATTCAAATAGCATAGGTCTATCAGTGAGTTTCAGTCAAAACCCACTGATCGACCTACATAGGTCCAATCAGACTCATTTTAGGTCATATGGGTTTATGAGGCTGTAAGGAGTCTAACGGTGTCTTTCATTGCTTATTTCTGGCTCTCCGAAGGTACTCTACTATTATACTATCTTTTAGCAGAATTTGGTCATAGTATTCGGCACGTGGGCCTAATCTGGAATTAAACCAGGCTCGTGGTAGTGTTAATGTCCCGACACCATATCTACGTTATTCATTGATCAGAACCAAGGTTTGATACTATATGTACCTTCTCCTCGCTTAACCCTTCCTAGTGGTTACAAGTTTACAAAAATTCAAATGTCTAGGTCCATTAGTGGGTTTCTATCAAAACTCATTAATCGACCTAGACAAGTCTAGTCAGATCCATTTCATGTCCTATGGGTTTCTGAGGCTGCAAGGAGTCCAACAATGTCCTCCATTGCTTATTTTTGGCTCTTCGAAGGTACTCCATCATTATGTTAACTTTCAGTCAGAACGTGGTTTTGGTCTCTGGGAGATCAGACCCACGTTGGGCCTAATATGAGATCAGAACAGGCTTATGGTAGTGTTGATCTTTCGACACCAAACTCAGCTCGATCAATGAATTTTGATCAAAGCCCACTAATGGACCTAGGCTATTTAGATTTATGTGAACTTGCAACCATTAGGATAGGCTAAGTAAGAAAAAGGTATATATGGTGTTAAACCTTGATTCCAAGCACTATAAAGGTAATTATCGCGTGTCATTTGACACAATGTCTAAAACTAAATAATCTCTTTCAACCTTGCTCAGATTGGTTATCATTCATGAAAGAGGGCACCTTAGGACCCTTTGACACTTCAGAAACTCGTGTGACTTTGAATGAGTACATTCTAAGGTCTCTAGGTCTATCAATGTTTTTCAGTCGAAAGTCATTGATGACCTATGGTATTCGGATTTCTATAAAATTGCAACTATATGCAAGGTGTTAGCCTTTTGATCCGGATGGAATGACGTGGGCAAACACGTAGGATAAAAGGGGTCCCTCAGAAGACACGTAAGAAGGACGAGGCATCCAATAAGGAGAAGCTGATCCTCCTAGGAGGAGAGGAAGGTAAAGTAAACTCAGATCCTAGACAGGGGAGTCACCTCCCCAGCACCACGGCTTTGGCCGCCATCTCCTCCAATCCCAGGCACACGCTGGATCCGAAGGTATCGCTCCCCCTCGCCCTATATAAACCTCTCAGGTACGACATTCAACCCATCTTGAATCCGGGGGTACACTTGCATTTTTCTGTTGGTCTGACTTGAGCGTCGGAGTGGCCACGCCGGGATCCCCCGGCGCCCAGCTAATCCGTGCGTTCAGTGCCCCCTTTTTCAGGTCCTTTCTCCTCCGCTGTGGAAACATCGGGTGACGCGGCCTCCCCCTTGTCTGGTGATTCAGCTGTCGTCGGTAAGGAGCCGGAACATTTTGGCGCCGTCTGTGGGAAAACTGAGCTGAGAAGGTACGATGGTGAACACCCGACGCACCGCGAGCACCCGTGATCCCGTGGAGGAAAGGAATCCTGAGGGAGTGGTGACAATGACAAAGGACCAGTTTGATCATGTCGTGCAACAGGCGATCGACGCCGCCCTCCGTAGTGCGACGATGCATCCTCCGTCAGCACCGGTAGGTATGGCCGCGCCGGGAAGACGGAGACCTTCACCTATTGGAGAAGAATCCGCACCAGAAAGATCTACTAATAGAAACCCATTACCTGAGGCGGAAGACTCAAGTGAATCCCATGCGGGTGAGGATACTCGCAAAAGGAAGGCCCCGGTAAACCGGGCAGCCGACCCTCCCAATATCCCATTCGCACGGGCCATCCTCGATCAGGAAGTGCCTCGACACTTCCGACCTCCTCAGGTCGGAGAATATGACGGATCCACCGACCCGGAAGATCATCTCAATCGATTCGAGAATGCCTGCTTACTGCACCAGTATGCGGATGGCATTAAGTGTCGATTGTTTCTCAACACCCTCTCGGGATTAGCTCAACGCTGGTTCAATAAGCTAGCAGGATCCAGTATAAAGTCTTTTCAAGACTTCAGGGAAGCCTTCTTGCACCAGTTCGCTAGCAGTCGGAAGCATCAGAAGACCTCCTTACACCTCTTCACCATGAAGCAAAAACCTAAAGAAACTCTACGCGCGTACCTCCACCGCTTCAATCAAGAGGCATGTGAAGTACCGTCCACACCGCCGGATGTCCTGACAAGCGCTTTCACCCAAGGGTTACTGGAAGGGGATTTCTTTCGATCCCTTGTGAAGAAACCACCGGCAAGTTATCAGAAACTGTCGGAGAGGGCAACCAAGTATATACAGTTAGAGGAAACTCAACTGGCTCGCCGGGGCAGCCAGCCCACAGCTCCTCCAGTAGAGAGAAGAGCAGCACCTCCTCCACCCGCGAGAGAGGTGCCAACCCGACCTCTCCAGAACCCCCCAGCACCCCGGAATGAGCGGGTCGTACAGGCAATAGAGAATCTACCACAGTTGCCTGAACCCAGGGTAACAGGTCAGCCAGGACAACCTGCGCGGTATTGCGCCTATCACCGATCTACCGGGCACACCACCAATGAATGTCGACATTTGACAGATGAAATCAATCGGATCATCCGGGAAAGGCAAAGGCAAGGCGGCAGACGACCAATGAGAGAAGATCAGAGGCGCCCTGGTGGCTTCAGACGACCCAACCCCCAACAAGGGGGAGGTCGGCAACATCCCCCTGGAGAAGCTAGAGTACCAGCACCCGAAAATCACCAGGGGGAACCCCGACCTGGACAAGAGCCTCCTCAGGAAGTTCATCCTGACCCCCAGGAGGAGCGAAACAATCACGCCCACCGAGGTGAGATAAGTATGATCGCCGGTGGAGCTACGGATGGAGATTCCAACAGAGCCCGGAAAGCTCATGGCCGACGCCTGGAAACCTATAGTGTCAACACTGGACGAAGAGCCGACCTGGGCCCCAATATTTCTTTTGGGCCCCAAGACCTAGAAGGGGTAGACACCCCTCATGAGGACGCCCTGGTCATCCGGGCCACGATCGCCAACTACGATGTGGCTCGGGTTTTTGTGGACACGGGCAGCTCGGTCAATGTCTTGTATAAAGAGGCCTTCGACCGCATGCAACTTGATAAGGGAGACCTGCAGCCCCTGGCCACCTCACTCTTCGGATTCTCCGGACATGAGGTCCAACCCTTGGGACAGATCCGCCTGCCACTTTCCTTGGGAAAAGAACCTCTGCGGAGGACCCGAGCTACCCTCTTTACCGTGGTAGAAGCTCCTTCGGCATACAACGTGATCCTGGGAAGACCCGCACTGAGCTCTTTCGGGGCAGTCGTGTCCACCTATCACCAGAAACTAAAGTTTCCGGTACACAATCAGGTCGGGTCTGTCGGAGGTGATCAGAGTATTGCTCGGAAGTGCTACATCGACATGGTACAGACCGACATAAGGGCAGTAAGAAGGAGAGTAGGCACAGAGGTGAATTCAGTACAGGAAGCCTCTTTACCACGGCCAAAGCCAGAAAAGGTACCAGCACACATAGTACCAGAGAACCCCGACCAGGTTACATACATAGCTGCCGACCTGCCAGCAGAAATACAGGGACCACTGCTCGCTTGTCTGACAGCTAACCGGGACATCTTCGCATGGTCACCCCTGGAAGTCACCGGAGTAGCCCCTACTATCATGGAGCATAGGCTCAATGTGACCTCGGAAGCTCGGCCGGTTCGGCAAAAAAGAAGGCATTTCTCGGCTGACCAAGACAGGGTCATCCGGGAAGAAACAGATAAATTATTGAAAGCAGGGCAAATCCGGGAAATACAGTTCCCGACCTGGCTGGCTAACGTAGTATTGGTACCAAAACCGGGAGGAAAATGGAGAGTCTGTATAGACTTCCGAGACCTCAACAAAGCTTGTCCAAAAGACTGTTATCCCCTCCCAAGGATAGATCAACTGGTGGATTCCACCTCGGGATATGAGCTCATCTGTATGATGGATGCATACCAGGGGTATCACCAGATCCCTCTGGCCCAAGAAGACCAGGATAAGGTCAGCTTCATCACGGCTGACGGGACCTTCTGCTACACCGTCATGCCTTTTGGCCTGAAAAATGCTGGGGCTACATATCAAAGGCTGATGGACAAGGTATTCAAGAAGCAGCTAGGGCGCAACGTGGAAGTATACGTAGACGACATCCTCATCAAATCTCTCCGAGCTGACCAGCTCATTACTGACATAGAGGAAACCTTCGGCACTCTTCGACAATATGGGTTGAAGCTAAACCCTAACAAATGCTTATTCGGGGTTAAAAGCGGAAACTTCCTCGGGTATGTAGTGACCGAGCGAGGAATAGAAGCTAATCCAGCCAAGGTACGAGCTGTACAAGACATGGCCTCTCCTCGAAGCATTAAGGATGTGCAGCGACTAGTGGGACGCATCACGGCACTCTCTAGGTTCATATCCCACTCCGCCGGTAAAACTCTACCCTTCTTCAAGATTCTGAGGAAGGCAACTCGGTTTTCATGGGACGAGAAGTGCGAACAAGCTTTCACCGAGCTGAAACAATACCTGGCCAATCTCCCTGTCCTAGCCAAACCAGAGCCACACGAACCTCTGTGGGTCTACTTGTCGGCCTCTGAAGAAGCACTGGGCTCCGTCCTGGTCAAGCAAGAAGGGCCAGGCACAGCAGCCCATCTACTTCGCCAGCCACTTACTGAAAGGATGCAGAAACCCGCTATACTTCCCTGGAGAAATTAGCATTGGCTCTCACATTAATGGCCCGAAAACTCCGCCCATATTTCCTGGCACACCCCATCACGGTGTTAACCAACAGCAACCTGGGGCGGGTGTTACTCAATCCTGACGCCTCCGGACGTCTCATCAAATGGACCACCGAACTCAGCGAATATGATATACAATATCAGCCAAGAACTGCCATCAAAGCTCAGGCTTTGGCTGATTTCCTAACAGAGGTGGTGGGTGGCGAATCTATGGAAACCTGGAAGATCTATGTAGACGGATCCGCCACCAAGAATGGCAGCGGAGTAGGGGTGGTACTCTGCTCCCCTCAAGGAGAGACCTTGCAGTTGGCGGTCAGGTTACAGTTTCAAGCCACCAACAATGAAGCTGAATACGAGGCTCTCCTCACAGGCTTGCAAGCAGCTCGGCATCTGGGAGCTACTAGAGTAAAAGTCTACTCTGACTCCCAGCTAGTGGATCAGCAGACCAAGGGCACGTTTGAGATACGTAATGACCGATTGAAACGCTATGCCGAAGCTGTGGAATGCTTAAAAACACAATTCCAAGAGGTCACTCTCCAGAAGATACCCCGAGCAGACAATTATAGGGCTGATGAGCTAGCTAAATTAGCCAGCGCCTTGACCACCGGAGGAAATCCTGACCTTATCAAGCAGGAACAAGTAATAGCTCAGATAGATCAGCCTTCACGTACCTCCCGACCTGAAGATTGGCAAACCCCCATTATCTCCTTCCTGACGCAAGGCACCTTACCCGAAGACCCGGGACAGGCTCGAATTATCAAGAGGAGAGCCACTCGATTTACCATGATAGGTGACGCCTTATTCAAGCGAGCCTTCTCTCGCCCCTTGCTCAAGTGCCTGACCCCTGAGGAGGCAGATTATGTCATACAGGAGATACACCATGGCTGTTGTGGCAACCATGGGGAGAAAGAGCCCTGACACGCAAAGTTCTCCTCGCAGGGTACTTCTGGCCCACCATGCAGACAGATATACAGAAACTATCCGCAGCTGCAAAAGCTGTCAGAAGCATCAAGTCCTGACTCACCAGCCGGCCGAGCTCCTAAAGACTTCCTCTGTATCATGTCCCTTTGATCAGTGGGGCATGGATATAGTAGGACCCTTTCCCTTTAGGACCAGGGCAGAAGAAATTCTTGTTGGTTGCTGTCGACTACTTCTCCAAGTGGGTAGAAGCTGAACCCTTGGCACGTATCACGGAGAAGAACGTCCTCAAGTTCCTCTGGCAAAACATAGTGTGTCGATTTGGCATTCCTAGAAAAATAGTCTCCGATAATGGAAGACAATTTCAAGGACGGAAAATCAAAGAATGGTGTGAAGGTCTACAGATACAACAAGCCTTCACCTCGGTATACTACCCCCAAAGCAATGGACAAACTGAAGTCATCAACCGGGAGCTCGTCAAAGGAATAAAAACAAAACTAGACCACGCAGGGGGCTCTTGGGTGGATGAACTCCCCGACATCTTATGGGCATACCGAACTACTCCTAGAGACAGCACTGGAATGACACCCTTTCATCTAGTTTACGGAGAAGAAGCCGTAGTGCCGGTGGAAATAGGCTGTCATTCCGTACGGGTAGCTGCTTATAACAATCCCGAGGAAAATGCTACTCGCAGAGCAGCGGAGCTGGATCTCATCACAGAAACTAGAGAGAGGGCCAACACAAGGCTAAAGGCCTACCGACAACGCATGGAGCATATGTACAACCGACGTGTTCGACTCCGTTCCTTCGCTGTAGGAGATCTTGTCTGGAAAAGAAGGATACCTATGGAGGGACTGGGAAAACTCGAACCAAAGTGGGAAGGACCTTATCAAATTACTGGCCAACACACCGGAGGATCCTACTACCTAGCTGACTCCCAGCACAAGACGCTACCAAGGCCCTGGCATGCCACCCACCTGAGGCCTTACCACAATTGAAAGGACAGTATCTGTTCCCCTTTTCATTAGGCTTACCTTCCTTATGCATTTTTCATTTGGTACGCACTAATAATAATAAGCACCTACGGTGCATTTCCCTTCTCACAGATAAGGTCCATGCTTAACTCCATCCTGAGATTCCGGATCCGTTCCCACTATGCCTTTCTACAGGCCCCCGAGCTCCATGCTTAACTCCATCCTGAGATTCCGCACTCAATGGAGGTAGGGACCTGCTCCCTAGGCATGCTCAACTCCATCTTGAGATTCCGCACTCAATGGAGGTCGGGATCCGTTCCCACTATGCCTTTCTACAGGCCCCCGAGCTCCATGCTTAACTCCATCCTGAGATTCCGCACTCAATGGAGGTAGGGACCTGCTCCCTAGGCATGCTCAACTCCATCTTGAGATTCCGCACTCAATGGAGGTCGGGATCCGTTCCCACTATGCCTTTCTACAGGCCCCCGAGCTCCATGCTTAACTCCATCCTGAGATTCCGCACTCAATGGAGGTAGGGACCTGCTCCCTAGGCATGCTCAACTCCATCTTGAGATTCCGCACTCAATGGAGGTCGGGATCCCGTATGCCTTTCTACAGGCCCCCGAGCTATGCCTTTCTACAGGCCCACTCGAGCTCCATGCTTATGCTCACTCCATGCCTTTCTAGATTCCTCCATGCTTACTCAATGAGATTCCGCACTCAATGGAGGTAGGGACCTGCTCCCTAGGCATGCTCAACTCCATCTTGAGATTCCGCACTCAATGGAGGTCGGGATCCGTTCCCACTATGCCTTTCTACAGGCCCCCGAGCTCCATGCTTAACTCCATCCTGAGATTCCGCACTCAATGGAGGTAGGGACCTGCTCCCTAGCATCCCTCCATGCTTAACTCCATCCTGAGATTCCGCATGCATGCTCAACTCCATCTTGAGATTCCGCACTCAATGGAGGTCGGGATCCGCTCCCACTATGCCTTTCTACAGGCCCCCTTAACTCCATCCTGAGATTCCGCACTCAATGGAGGTAGGGACCTGCTCCCTAGGCATGCTCAACTCCATCTTGAGATTCCGCACTCAATGGAGGTCGGGATCCGTTCCCACTATGCCTTTCTACAGGCCCCCGAGCTCCATGCTTAACTCCATCCTGAGATTCCGCACTCAATGGAGGTAGGGACCCCTAGGCATGCTCCCTAGGCATGCTCAACTCCATCTTGAGATTCCGCACTCAATGGAGGTCGGGATCCGTTCCCACTATGCCTTTCTACAGGCCCCCGAGCTCCAGATTCCGCTCAAACTCCATCCTGAGATTCCGCACTCAATGGAGGTCATGCCTTTCTAGGCACTCCATCTGAGATTCCGCTCACTCATCACATCCATCTTGAGATTCCCATCAGCTCCCGCACTCAATGGAGGTCGGGATCCGTTCCCCTATGCCTTTCTACAGGCACCCCAAGCTCCAACTCCATTCCAGTCCAAGGTTGCACTCAACTGCGGCACTTCCAGCCCCACACCCTCCAACACTGGCAATTGGCCACGGCAGAACCTCGAGGCTCATGCTCGCCTACCCTCATCCTATTTTTCTCCTGGAAATTATCCTAAAAAGCATAGAGTCACGACAAACACTCACCGAGCCTACATGATAACATACATTATACAGACAAGTTCAAAGCGAACAACGACAAACGAGCAGCCCTCAAAGCCTACATATTAAAAGAGCATGCAAGAAAGGAAACAGAAGCTCTTTCACGCTCTCAGGACGTCGAGCCCCGTCCCGAGCTTGACGACGACACACCCATCAGGATCCGCGGCTATCATCTCAGCCTCCAGCTCATCCAACTTTCGCAGGTTTTCCGCACACTCCTCTTTCCAAACGCTCCATCTCCCGGACAGCATCGGACAATCCCTGCTGATGCTTCAGGGCTTGGTCAGAGATCCCCGCAAAATCTTGGTTACGCTTACGTACCTCCTCGATGGCGTTAACCCACTGCTGCTTAGAACGGGTGTAGCGCCGAAGAGCTGTGTCCCTTTCCTTCTCGATTCTCTGGACAGCCCCCTCATACAAGGAGGCCCGAAGGTCCCATTGCTCCGCCTTCGATCTAGCTTCCGCTCCCTTCTCCCTAAGCCGCCGGAGGCGGTCCTCGAAGGAACCCTCCATCAGAGCCAAGGAAAACCCAAGCAGGAGAAAAAGAGATAGAGGTATACCCCTTGTCTCGTGAGGGCCAGCAGAAACCCTAGCCATGGGTCGGACACCTCATGACCTATGCTAGCCCCAAAAAGCAAACCTACGTATATCAAACAAGAAAAGGACAAAAGGGAAAGCTGGTCGCTGCAGCTCCGTCATGTCAATATCACAGGGTCACGGGTCACAACATGACAAACACATCAATCAAGAAGCAGACTCACACCCTGAGTAACAATATATTAACATTCCGAAGCAGCAATGAAACTCATACGACGACAATAATCAAAAAAGACTAGCCAGGCCTAACCCATGCAACTTACAAAAGCAACAGACAGAAATAACGCTAACACAAAACACGAAAATCCAGGGAGGCCTAGGCCTCAGGGCCCAATCCAGGATCTACAGGAACTGAAGGAAGACCTGCCGAGGTCTCTGGCAATCCAACCTGAGCATTCTCAATTCCCACCATATTAACCTCTTCAGGAACAGGGAAATCTTGCCGAACTGACTCAGGCAAAGCATTCCAGGCCGCCTTCAAATTCAAGAAACTGAGGTCGGCATCTCGAGGGATAAGACCCGATCTGAGGAATTGGAGGATAGCACCCTCAAAGCCATACTCCATCATTTTACTGGATCGCGCGGCCAGTAGTTGGTAAAATTCGGGGGAAGAAAGAAAGGTTTGATGGCGCTTCGCAAATCGAGCCTCCTCATTAGTCTGCATTTCTTCCATCTCTACCTGGGCAGCATTCAGCTCGGACACGAGCTGTTCCCCTCTTAGCACGAGCTTCTGACAGCTGCTCCCGTTCTTTAACAAGGTCGGCCTCCAACTGCTGGACATGACTTCTAACCTCAGCTAGCTCAGCCGCACGCTCCCCCGATAAACGTTCCGCTTGCGCACAGGACTCCCGCAATTGCCTCCGGGCATGGCGTAGTTCCTGAACCTCCTTTTTCAGTCTTTCGACCTCCCCTCTGCCCGTAGGCAAGCATCCCGAGCTGTCATGCCTCGGATCGAGCTAAATCCGCATCCCTTAACGCCTCAGACGAATTGGGGCAGAGGAGGTCGGGCGGCCAATTCCTCCTTCAAGCGAACCAACTCACCATCCAGGCGAGCAAAGCGTTTCTCTGACCTAACCACTTGACGATGCAAAGCTTTTTGCTCCATCCCAATCTGCCAAGACCAGGCAATCAGAAAAATTCGCAACATTATTAAATATCCCTGTATGAATAAAAATACCTTGATATAAGACTCATATAGATGATCGGTCAACTCGACCACCCCCAGATGAGTAAGAAGGCGTTGGTGAGCTTCTAGGCGCTCAGTGGCTGCCTCACCAACATTACGGGAGAACAAACTTCCGGGATCAATTTGCATTTCTAAAGTCTGGACCGGACGGGGTACATATGGTTCCACTGGCGCACAGCTCATTAAGCGCTACCTCGGATCCTTGGACAAGGTCACCCCGGTCGCCAGATGGACATACAGGAGGTCGGGACATGTTAGGAAGATCGGAACCACGGGCTCGGGCAGGAGAACATCGGCGCTTACCTGTAGGGTCCTCCCTAGCTGTTTCTGAGGGAGGTTGATTCTTTTGCCTTTTCTGCCGACCTACAGCAGAGGGCTGAGAAGAAGGAAGCAGCCTTCTTAGCCAGCTCGGGACCAGTCTTCAATGACCCGGCACCCTTTAAAGAAGAACTGCCCATAACATCCCGAGCAGACACAGACCCTCTAGAAGGGGGTAAAGCACCGGGATCCTCGGTCGGATCCCCTGACGCCCACAAGCTCTCCAAGCGGGTTAGATCCCACTTGAGAACCTTATTCATAGACGCGTTCAGCATAATGCGGCCTGCAAGGAAAATAAAAGTTAATGAGCCACCATGAAAATAATTACCAAAGTAAGCCCTTACTCAGACGATCTCCCAGCTGAATAGGAATAGGACTAAGCTCAGCTCGGTACAACAAGGCTTCGTTCTCCGCCAAATCGTTAACATTAAAATCCAAACCAGCCAACCTAGAAGAAGCCTCTAAGAAGGCAGAAGAACGGCGTATCGGACCCAATCCAGGAACCGGAGGTAAGCCGGTTGACCATGCAGCAGACCAAGCATAAGGTCGGGGAGGTTTGAGGAAAATAAAACAACCCTTCCAACCCTTGTGGGAGGTAGGACATTTGCTGAGGAAACTTAGCCCAGGCCGGGCAGAGAAATAAAAAACGCCGCATTCAAACCGACGCAAAGCATACAAGACCATTGAACAAAGCTGGAGTTAACGTGATTTGGTACAACCGGCAGATAATAATGGTACCACAAATCAAGCGGTAAGAATTTGGGGCAAGTTGAGAAAGGTTGAGCCGATAATACCGAGCTAAATCCAGAAGAAAGGGAGATATAGGAAACCTAAGGCCGCTAGTCATCTGATCATAAAAAACAGTTATGTAACCAGCAGGTGGTCGGCTAGGCCGCTGATCGGAAAGAGGCACGCGAAGCTCATGATCTAAAGGAATCTTGAAACTGATTCCGGAACAAGCCTACAGCATCCGAATCATAGACGCTATGATAGGTGTCGAACCAGGGAGTAAGGACGCCATAGGATGGAGGATGAAAGTAGAAATAAGACGGGAAGAGCACCTGCACACAAAAAGGCTACCAACGAAAGCGGCGGAACAAACCGATAGAAAGGTGGCCAAAAGAAACCTAGAAACACGAGGAGAAATTGATATGCATATATAAGGTAACGGCAACCCTATCACCACGGAACATTCAAAATTTTATAAGAAATAGTCCAGCCCATTTTTTCTACCGCAAATATAGGAAAAACCTTTCCTAAAGTTTCGGCGCAGGGAAAAGTTTATCCTGATAAAGCCAGCATAAACAGGGGAAAAATTGAGAATTCGCCCCTCGGCACCTAAGCAAGGAACGACGTAGCTCGGCCAGGAACCAGGTGATGTCCCCTTTAAAAGCTAGTATAAAACTCGGTGAAGGTGTTAAAACAACAAGGCAGGAAAAGCTAGGAAGAAAACACACCTATCGCCAGAAAACCTCTAAAAGAGATCTGGACAATAACATCAAGATAACTCGAACCTAGCCAGAACTAATCAGAGGCATTAAAACCCTACACCGATAACTATAAAATGGGAGACAAAAGCAAATATTAAGCCACACCACCGAAAGAAAGGTGAAACAGTAGCCCTGATGCAAAAACTATACAGACATAGCTTTACTCCCCCAAGGGGAAATAGAAAGTCACATCACCATAAGTTTCATAACAATCTTTCCTAAATACAATAAGGGCAACAAGAGAAAACAAGAAACAAATCAACGTCCAGGCTTCTCAGATTCAGGCAGTTCTGCCCAGACTTTTTCAGGATCTAGGAACTTCAGATCGGAGCCCCGGGGTACTACTCCCGACTGGAGGAACTGCTTAACGGCTCCGTTGAACCCATGCATCAGCATGTTCCCTGCCTTAGTGCCCAGCAGCGCAAGGAACTCCTGAGATTCCAAATAGGCAGCTAGCCTCTCCTGCCACCGGGATTCCTCGTCTGCCTTCAGCTTGGACACCTCCTCGCGTAGGCTAGCAATTAACTGCTCTTGCTCACCCACTGTTGATTGCAGGGTGTCCTTTTGCTGATTGCTATCCAGCAGCTCCTTCCGAAGTCCCTCCTGTTGACCTAGCTGGGCAGATAAGCCAGCTTCCAGCTTCTGCTTCTCCTCCTGCAGACGGCTGACCTCCTGCCGCGCCTGGGCTAGGTCTCCTTGACACGTCTTCAAGGAAGCTTGTAGGGTCTGCGTCTCCTGCTCCAAGTGCTGGAGGCGGGAGGCCTGAAGCTCGGCTTCTTTATCAAATTTAGCCAGCTCCGCTGAGACCTTCATCAGATCAGCCCGAGCTTTCTCGGCCTCCAAACCAGCGGCCTCTGCCTGCACCTTGGCCTGGGCCAGCTCCGCCTCCAAGGGGGAATTCCGCAGTTGCGCCTGGAGGTCGGCTACTTGGATATGGAGCTGATGGTTGGCCGATTCTAATCGGGGCACCCGGCGGTCCAGCTCTTGGCAGCTCATCAGCGTCTAACAGAACACAAGAGCAGATAAGCCTCACACCAAAAATAGGGTAAAAAAGGTAGAATAAAACATACCCTAGTCGCAGAATCCAGTATCTGTTGACGCAGCACATCATTGGACAGGCGGGGAAGGGTCAGCCCATATTGGCGGCTCTCCTCTCCTAAGCAGAAAGCTCCTCCCTCTAGGGCCCAAGGAAGAAGTAGCAGGAAAGGACTCGGGGACACGAGAAGGGCGGGTGTCCCGAGACCTCTTCCTCCCCCTCAGAGCCTCAGGGGTCGTAGCAGCAGTAGAGGAGACGACTGGCGACTTCCCCCTGTCTTGGCGGCGCTTGGTACGGAGCTCGGAAGGAGGTGACTGTAGAGGAGAAACGGCCAGAGGCAGCAGCTGAGCTAGGGGAACTTGGTCTTCAGGAGAAGTGGCATCATCAGGAACCTGGACCACCGCAGCCTAGCTCTTCTAAGGGCCCAGACGCCAGGGACTCCCTCCTCTCCTCCTCCTCTGGGAGGAAGCCTCCATAACCTCCCCAAGAGGAGGATTGCCCCCTGTTATCGGTACCTCAGCAGGGGGCTCAGTCTCAGCCGAGGATTCTAAATTCACCACGGCGTTGGTGAACTTCCCCTTCAACCGGTCCCAGGGTGGCCGAGGCAGGAGGCAAAGATGCTTCTCCTTCAGCTACAGCAATGTCGAGGGCTGGTTGCTCCTCAGGATCAACAATCATTGCCCCCTCTGGCTCAGCAGGAGCCGAACTTCCACCCTCGGGGGTGGCTGTCGAGGACCCAGCAGCCTCGTCCGGAACCCACCACTTATCTGTGGTGGTAAGGTCCCACTTCAGTGCCTTCAGTAAGGAGGCCTCCATCAAAATGTCTCCTGAAAATCACAAGGAGGGAGAAATTAGTTAGTATAACAAATGCACAAAAGAAAGCCTTAGAGAAACCTACTCAAGGAAGCATCCAAGGGGACGTCGTTGGGACTGAGGCCAGCTTTATATAACAAGGCCTCATTGGATATAAGAGATTTCACATTAAAATGGAGACCGTCCAGAGTCTCAGAAGCTGTCAGGAAAGCAGGGCTTAACCTATACTGGCCAAGATTTGGCGAAGGAAGGGGAACAGATCGCCAGAAGGTCGGCCAGGTATAAGGGGTAGGAGGTCGGAGGAAAAAATACTTATCCTTCCAACCCTTCCAAGAAGAAGGGCACTTGTCCAAAACCTGGAAGCCAGGTCGGGCAGCAAAGTAGATCTCCCCCCTCTTCCCTTTCTTAACCCAGAAGAAGTAATGGAAGGTAGTGGGATCAACAGGAATCTGATAGATATGAAAAATAATGGAAGCACAGCAGGCTAGCATGAAGGAGTTAGGAGGAAGCTGCGAAAGGGAAAGCTGGAAATAGGAAGAGAGAGGATTGAAGGAAGTGAGGAAGAGGAAAGCGAAGACCTCCTTCCATCTGACCTCGAAAAAAAGTCACATAGCCCGGAGGAGGCTGGTGAGGTCTTTGGGCGGGGGTAGGAACCAAAATCTCATGATCAGCAGGAATGCCATAGTGGGCCCTGAGCATAACCTCGTCATCTTTAGTGAACCTGGTAGGTTTGCACCTGGCAAACCAAGGGAGTGAATCGGACATCGGAACAGGCCCTACAAGGGGCGAAATCGAAACTACGAGAAAGAAACCCTAGACAGACGGGCAATCGGACGAAGATGGAACGAAAAAGAAAGAAAGGGCAAATCGTTCGTAGGCAGATGAAACCAGAGAAACAATGAGGTGCAGAAGAAAGGGCGAAGGGATCGCTGGAGCAACGGAAGGTACCCTTGCCCGAAAAACCGAAGATTACGAAGGCAGGAACGATGAGAATCGACAAAAACACACGGAAGGCAGTTCGAAGAGTAGGATGGAGACTTACGGAGAAGTGCAGAGTTCGCAAAGGAGAGCACGGCGAGGGGAACCGAGGACGCAGAAGCAAGAAGCGAAAACAGCGAAGACGGAGTAGTTAGGGTTCGCAAATGGCGGGGAAAGAGAAGAAGAAAGGTTTAAGGCAAAACGGTCGGCGGATCTCGACCGTCGAAACACTTAAACCTCGATCAATCGATGAAGGCGGTTAAGCAACCGTAAAACCAATACATCGCAGCCATTGAACCATTAAAACGCAGATCAACGGGTTGAAAGGCTCAATAAATCACGCGAGAGGAATCAACAGAGGAGATAGATCGGCGAATCACGAAGCCAATCCCATCAGAGAAAATAAGAGATCGGGTGCAACTCGAGCCTAACCCGAGCCCCTTAGAAAACAAAACAGCCCGGGGAAGACGAAAACCGGGAAACTAGGTCCAAAAATTAGCTAATTAAGCAAGCAACCACGCTAACCCCCCTCTCCGTAAAACAAGAAAAATAGAGCCAGCTCGGCAAACCTGGCTGATACCTGGAGTAGGTAATAAAGCCAGGAAGTCACGGCTTAAGCTTAAAACGCTGAAAAAATAGGTCGGCATCTCTAATAAGAATCCGCAGTCTTTAAGACCACACTACTTGCATGAGGTGCCGCAGCCCTGCTCACCCCCTCATCTCAAATTAACCCCTCCTCATAAACCAACGACAACCATAAAACCTAATCACCTGTTAAGATCTAGCAGTATCCATAGTAAAAACAGAGACTATACCTCAATAGAAGGAAAATAAAGGAGAAAGCAGAAAATCACTACCGGAGCAAAATAATACATCAAAACATCCTTCCCACACAGGAAGATAAACACAAGTTATCAAAGTCAGTCTTACAAAAACCAGGAAACAGTCATGAATTAATGGCAGGCTTCTCTGAAGCTGGCAACTCCTCCCAGACCTTCTCCGGACTAAGGAAGTTCAAATTGGTACCCTTAACTATCAGGCCCGATTGGATAAACTGTTTCACAGCCCCCTGGAACCCATGCATAAGCATGGTGCCAGTCTTGGTCCCCAGCAGCTCCTGAAATTCAGGCAGAGCTCAGGAACAACTCCTTCCATTTCAACCGTTGTTCCTCTCCCTGCCCCTGGAGCTCAGCCACCTGCTTTTGAAGGGCCTCTACCTCAGATAGAGCTTTATCCTTGTCAGCCAGCAGGAGCTCCCGTTGTTTCCTCTCCTCGGCCAGCTGGGATTCCAAGCCCTGCACCTGACCCTGCGCTTGCTCCAGATCATGACGGAGCACTCCCTTTCTGCTGATAAGCCACGGCAAGGTCGGCTTCCAGCTTGGACTGAACTTTCCGAAGAAGTCCGACCTCATGCCGAGTTTTACCTAACTCCAACTGGGCTGCACTGGGTGGAGGCTTGACTTCCTTCCAATTCTTGCTCTAATTCCAAGAAGCCTGGAAGTTCGGAGCTCAGCATCTACTCTCAATCGGTTCAACCTCTTGCCTAAGCTCCGCTACTTCAGCTCCGGTCGCCTCCCCTTCCAGACGCCCTCTGATCCAGCCAGACCCTCCAGTTGCTTTCGCAACTCTGCTAACTTGGGCCTCCAAACGCTGGTTAGCAGATTCTAGGGAAGAGGCCCGACGATGGAGCTCTTGGCATTGCTTCACCACCTGAACATAGATAGGGAAACACATAAAAAGCTATGATGAGACAGAACGCTATTAAAAAAAACTAGGTACCTTGCCCAAGGAACCGTGCATATGACTAAAGAGGGTCTCCATATCCAAGGTCGGGCAACACCTCCCGTTCATACTGAAGGAAATCATCGGCAGGGTGGGCTTCCTCCACCCGAATAGTCGAAGGAGAGCGGGGAGGACGGACCACCCGGGACTTCTTTTCTTGTGGAGCCGCAGCAGAGGTAGCAGGAGCCTTTCCTTTGTCATGACGCTGCTTGGCACGCGACTCCGGAGAAAAGGATCTTAGAGGGAGAAACCACTAAAGGCTCCACCTCAGAAGGGGGGACCTGTCCCCCTGCGTCCACCTCAGGGACATCAATGATAATTGTCTCCGACTCCCCTGGGGCAGCAGCGGCTTTCTGCCTCTCCTCCCGAAGCCTCTTCCTAGATCGCGTCTCCCGAACAACGACAGGAACAGAGAGCCTTTGATAGCAAAGCCTCAGGTACCAACTCCACCGCCACAGGAGACTCTCCTCCTCAAGACCAAAAGAAGCATAGGCTGTATCCTGACCCACGGAAGGGGCTGGTTGAGATACCCCCTCTCCAGCAGCAACAGCAGCTGAGCTTCGAGCCCCCTCGGCTAGCAACAGAACCTTCTAACCCCAGGGCAGGAGCCTCTGGATCCTGCGGCTCGTCTGCTCCAGCAGAAGCCCCTAAACCCGGAATAGCTGCCGAAGAACCCTCGGCATCTTCAGAAATCCACCAACTATCAGTGGTGGCCAGATCCCACTGCAAAGCCTTTTTCACGGAGGCATCGGCCATTATCTCATCTGCAACCAGAAAGAAAAGAAAACTAAGTCAGCTCGGATAAGAACTACAGTAAACATGAGGGACTTACATAAAGATGCACCCAGAGGAACACGGGTAGGACTAAGGCCGGCTCGGTACAGAAGAGCTTCATTGGCTGTCAGTTTGGTGGCATCAAACAGAAGATGGGACACAACCCTCTTAGCATTTACAAAGGGCAAGGTGAACTGATAAGGGCCTAAAGGAGGAGGAGAAGGCAAGACTGGTTCCCAAGAGAGTAGGCCAGGTATAAGGAGAAGGAGGTTTAATGTAGAAGAATTTCTTCTTCCAACCCTTCTGAGAGATAGAGCACTTGTCTAAGAACTTGACACCCGGTCTGGCCGACAGGTAGGCCACCCCGGGTTCAGTGCTCTTTTTAGGGCACAGGAACTGGTGAAGAGTTTGGGAATCAAAAGGGATGTCTGTAAATCTGGAAAACGATAATGGCACCACAAAGCAGACGATAAGAGTTAGGAGCCAATTGAGAAAGGGAAAAGCGGAAGTAATTGGCTAGGTCTTGGAGGAGGCGAGGAATGGGAAACCGCAAACCTGCCTCCAACTGCCCCTGGAAGAAGGTGACATAACCAGGAGGAGGTTCATGCGGTCGCTGAAGGGAAGAAGGTACCCTAATCCTATGATCGGCAGGGATACCATACTGGTTTCGCAGCAGACACCGCGTCGTCCTCAGAGGACAACAAAGAGGTCTCGGTCTCGTACTGTTGGCGTTCTGGATCTCCGTCCCGTGTTCCGAATTCTACCCGCTCCGGAAAGCGTAGAACTCCACAGGACAAAAATTTTTCCCGCCTGGATCAATTGACAAAGTCTACAAAAGACCAAGTCAATCGATCCTCCAGGATCGCCGATTCCTAAATTACCTTCTACGGTTTCTACAACTAGTTCTAGTACGTAAACAAACTGCGGAAAATAAAACATACCAGAACCTTTAGATGACCTCGGAATCTTCCACTGTATTCCTAGCTTCTTCCTGGACGTTGGGTGGACAACGAACCTCCAGAAATAAAAGATGCAAATTCTCCGGATGAAGAACCTTGGATCGCTTTTCTTCTTCTCGCAGCTTCTTCGCCTTATCACGCCTCTTTGCTTAGATCCGGCCACCACCTTAAAGAGGAGGTTCGACCACCTTAGAGAGGAAGGGAAGTGGCGGTGGAGAAGGAGGAAAAAAGGGAAAGGGAAGGAAGAAGAGATAGGGCCGGCGGCAAGAAGAAGAAGGGAGGAGAGAACTTGTTTTTCGGAAAGCTTTCTCTCTATCCTTCTTGATTGTCTATTGCCGCCCCCTATTGCCTCTCTTTTATAGCCTTAAACCAAAGACCAAGCCCAAATCTTTCTAAACAAATTTTTCTAGAATTTTTCTGATTTTATAAACTAATTCTAGATTTTTAGAAAGATTATTAATCTAGATCTTCTAGATTAAATCGCAACCGTCGGATTCTTTAGATTTGGTTTTTCCTTTTTAAAATAAAAAACCAAAATCAATTTTATCCAATCTTATTTAATATTGGCCGAATATAATAATAATAAAATAATTTTAATTCAGAATTATTTTTATAATTAATTCCAAACTCCAAAATTATTTCAAATCTCAGCCAATTAAATAAATTGCAACCGTCGGATCTTTTTAATTTGGTTTTTCCTTTTAAAATAAAAACCAAATTAATTTTTATTTAATTTATTTAATATTGGCCGGTTATTATTAATTAATTCTAATTTGGAATTATTTTTATAATTAATTCCAAATTCCAGAATTAATTTAAATCTCAGCCGATTAAATAAATTGCAACCGTCGGATCTTTTATCTTTGGTTTTTCTTTTCTAAAAAAAAAAACCAAACCAACCTTATCCTCATTATAAGTGGCCGGCCCACCTATTGGGTTGGTTTAATCCTTGAACCAATTTTATATTAAAATAAAACCGAACCGATGAGATCTCATCCGTTGGATGCAACTCAATCTCATCTAACGGTTACGATATAATCTCTTTTAATATAACTTAATTGATTCGATCCGACGGACCTGATCCTTTCCCTTGGGCGTGTGGTTCCATGAACCAGCTCTGGTTCACCTCGTGAACCGATTCTTCCTTTCCAAAGAGAATTAAAACCGAACCGGAGAGATCTCATCCATCGGATGCATCTAGATCTCATCCAACGGTTCTAATCTATTCTCTTTCAATCTTCTTTATTTATTTCGATCTAATGGATGCAACTTGATCTAATCCCACGGATACAAGCTGATCTCATCCATTAACTCATCCTACGGTAGAGAACCAATCTTATCCAACGGTTGAGATTAAATCTCATCCGACGGCTAAGAACTAATCTCATCCGTTTGATTGCATCCTTTTGAAGATGTCTTTAGGCTACAGTGGGGACCTCGAGGAGGTATTAGATCTGGCCTTCTGATGGATTTCGGATCCCGTATTCAAACCCCGAATACACACCTACATCCATCAATAACGATCCATTCCACTAGAGGATCATTATTGCACTACCAATCTAATCCCCAAATTACGTTATGGGTTCCTTCTTATTATTTTATGCATTGCTCCCCGTGTTTAAGATATCGTATGTCCGTCAATTATCTGAGTTCACTGACAACTCAATAATCGACATCTAAGACCTTGAATAGTACCACTCAACCTTATTGTCAGCCGGACCAAGTCCACTTGCAAGATTTGACTTGACAATCCTTATGAGCTCTCCAAGGGGACATCATCAGCCCTACTGGGACACGGATTCCTTCTATAATTAATGGCACACCGTATAGATAGTAACATCACCCAACTTACCGAGAATATTTGATCTGACGGAAAGATCTCACCCTTTGGTAAATCAAAGCAATAATTACTAACTATAGGTGCCCATTTATTACATCGGGATTAAGAGTGCATAATTATAATAACAGAGGTCTTGTTCAATTTGTGAGTCAGAGTAAATCGAACAACCTCAATGGTCCTACTCAATACACACAAAGTGCACTAGTGTAATTCTACAGTCAAGACAGACAGTCACCGAATTACACTACAACCGTTCCCGATGGGTTGTCCAACGCCATCTTGGTTGTGAGCCTTAGTTTATAATTCACAAGGGACTGATAATCATGGTCTTCTGTGTCTCACAGACACCAAGTTATCTACAATGTGAATTAAGAGGACTTTATTGCAAAATACACTATTGCAATCATTTGACCAAAACATGATACTTTATTTCATAAATGTTTATATACAAAAGAGCTAGTCTTTTCAGTATACTTCCTAACAGTATATCTTCGCTATTGACGTTCGGCAAGCCCAAGTAGGCACAACATTCCCCCGCCTACCTACCTGACAGGTCAGAATGGAGATCACTATTCCAGCCGAACTCCTCCAAACCTCGATATCCAATATCCTACCACTCTCGCTGACCTCACGATTTGGTCTCGATATCATAAGCCGACCTCATGGCATGGTCGCCGCATCAGGTGCCTACCTTAGGATAAGGATCCCGGATTGATTCCTTCAACAACGAAACAGGTAATAAGCTCGGGACGGACCAAGCATCCCGTATCAACGCAGTTGAGAGCACCTTGTATCCACGCATCTCAACCGCCCACACCAGCCACTCTCGACGCAGAGACGATACCAACGGATCGATGTGCCTCTTCCTTCCAATGTTTTATCTACAAGAGGCGAGGTGTACACCAAGTCTCTTTACCTGGCCCCGCCAGATCATATTCCTTCATAAAGGATAAGCCACACGGACAAACCGTCCGATTGGAGGAATCTGTCACACGCGTGACCCAGCAATTCCGCCCTCTCCTCCAATGACAGGCACATAGATCCGAAGGTATCGCCTCCCCTCGCCTTATATGAACCCCTCAGGTATGACATTTCGCCCATCTTGAATCCAGAAGGTACACTTGCATTTTTCTCTCGATCTGACTTGAGCGTCGGAGTGGCCACGCCGGGATCCCCCGGCGCCCCGCTAATCCGTGCGTTCAGTGCCCCCTTTGCAGGTCCTTTCTCCTCCACTGTGGAAACATCGGGTGACGCGGCCTCCCCCTTGTCTGGTGATTCAGCTGTCGTCGGTAAGGAGCCGGAACATAAGTGACATTTCAATTTTGTGAATGAAAATAATGCTCATAATACTAGAGTGTATTCTTGTTCCGATAAGTGATGACAATAATAGCATGTGAGCAAGGCAGTCCTAAATTTTGAAACTTCTCACAGTTGTAATATTTTCTTTCCAAATTAACAATGAATGAAGCACCCCATGTCTGTACTTCCATTTCAGATTGAGAGTAGGGGTGGACTTGCTATGGTCTAATTTTTTTCTCTCCTTGAATCCATTTCTTTGGTAGCATGAGGTGTCAAAGCACCATATCATTTTGAGGCTTCCTCCCTATGGTTAAAGAACTATTGAGCTACCTTTCTTCTGATATTATCAATTAACCTATTTATGGGAAGTTTATGTGTATGCTTGAACAAAACATTTAAATTGTCTACACAATTAATAGTTAGCATTGTGCACATTCTTCCACTAAAGTGTGCATTAGCCCATCTTTTAGGGTCAATGTTCTGAAGCCACTTATGTGCATCTAGATATTTTTCAAGCATGGACTTCATTAGGAGATCATACTGGAGTGTTGTTTGCTCGTGCTGTTGCCCAAAACAAGTCTAAAGTTGATGTATCCCGAGTATTTGCTATCATGTTGCAAGACATATGGTAGCAATAGAAAGCATGATGGACGGTCAGGTAGACTTTTCTAACTACTGATATAATGTCATGATGTCTATCTGATATAATGCTCATTGACTTTGCATTGATAGTGAAGAATCTCTTCGTATGATCCAAAAATCACTCCCATATAAATGCACATTTAACTTCAACGATTCCAAAGGCAACTGGGAGAAGTTTGTCATTACCATTGAGTGTTGTAACCATCAACAACACACTCGGATACTTGTCATTTAGATGTGTAGCATCAATTCTGATTAGTTTGCGTAGATAGAACCTGAATACTCTTTGACAAGCTTCAAAAGCTCAAAAATAACATTGTAACTAATTATCACCGTTCCTGTATAGTGTCACATAAGTTTCAAGATCCCTTACTCTTAACTCACATAGATACGATCGAAGATCTCTATATGCCTGATTATAATCTCCAACGACCTTCTTCATCGCTTTCTCCTTGGCTATATATGCTTTTTGTGTGATATGGTCATGCCAAACCTAATTTTTATATCTTATATAATCACACTTAGTTTGTATTGTTCGGTAGAAATACACTACTCTTTAATATAAGATGCTACAAATGAGGAAGAGCATGCTTAATGATTAGTAGTTTTCCTAACAGTGCAACATTGATATTCCTTACATATTTCGTAATAGTGAACTCCGCATCCTCGGGCAACTATTCTCCATGTATACAAGTCATTGAAGTAGACTGCTTTAACTCTATTTATTTGAGTGTCAACTGGGTTACAACTAATATTTTTACACATGACATACTTCACAAGTACATTCTTGAACTCTTGTTGAGATGGAAAAACTTGTCTAATAAAAAATTCATACTCATCTATTGCCTCTCCAATTGGCCTTTGTAGCAATCATGAATTCAGAATATATGGATCATCAGCTATTGAGAACTCCTCCTCTAAGTCACTGTACTGCTCTAAGGGAAATTCATATTATTCAATTTGCATATCATCAACTAAGAGTTCTTGTACATCTATATTGCATTGTAATTGCTCTGTAATCTGAATATGATGATCTTCCTTCTCACTCCAAGTCAGCTCAAAGTAGTCTACAAGTTTCATACAAGTATTAGGAACCTCATCTTCTAGGTTACTTGCTTCTTCATTTAGATCAAAAATCAAATTGCTTGTATTTTTATTTGTGTTCCTCACACTAGTATACCCAAAAGAAGATGAAATATTAGTTTCAAATACTACTACATTAGCTCCCTGTCCCATTGTAAAATTTGCATCAAGCATATTCTATATCTCAGAGAGAATTTTTTCAACAATATGATCGTTCTTGAAAAAAAATTACAAACTAAGTTAGCAAAGTTACAATGTTAGAATAAAGTGGTCTATAATTCAAAAAGCAAGCGACGATATATATGGTGTGCATATTAGATTTTCATAATTGATTAGTGGGTTTTGACTGAAACTCACTAATGAACCTAAGCTGTTTGGATTTCTATAACATTGCAACCACTAAGAAAAGTTGAGCGAGTAGAG
The DNA here is from genome assembly GCF_044706935.1 of Curcuma longa. NCBI lineage: Eukaryota > Viridiplantae > Streptophyta > Magnoliopsida > Zingiberales > Zingiberaceae > Curcuma > Curcuma longa. Next base: position 23,368,852 of record NC_133871.1, on the reverse strand, counting down.
GGTACATATGATGTCAAACTTTAATGCTGAGCAACAAACAACATGGGTCTAGTGTCAGAAGATCAACACTACCCTAGACATGGTCTGATCCCAAATTGGGCCCAACATGGGCCTGATCTCCCAGAGACGAATACTTCATTATAGTTGAAAGTTAGCATAATAGTGGAACACCTTCGAAAAGCTCGAAATAAGCAATGGAGGATACTGTTGGACTCTTTGCAACATCGAAACCCCACAGGACCTAAAATGGATGTCGTCAGACTTGTCTATGTTGATAAGTGAGTTTTGATTGAAATCTACTGATAGACCTAGACTATTTGGATTTCTACAACCTTGCAACCACTAAGAAGGGTTGAGCAAGGAGAAAATACATATGGTGTCAAATTTTGATTCTGATTAAGGAACAACATGGGCCTAATGTCAGGAGATCAACACTACCATAGGTCTGATTTGATCCTAGGTCAAGCCCAACATGGGTCTAATCTCCTAGAGACCAGGACCATATTTTAGATTAAAGTTAGCATAATAGTTGAGCACCTCTAGAGAGCCCGAAATAAGTAATGGAGGGCACCGTTAGACTCCTTGCAACCTCGACAATCCACAGGATATGAAATAGGTCCAATTGGAATTGTTTAGGTCAATCAGTGAGTTTTGACTGAAACCCACTTATGGACCTAGGCTATTTGGATTTCTGCAACCTTGTAATCACTAGACAGGATTGAACGAGGAGAAGGTACATATGGTATCAAACTTTGATTCTCAGTAATGAACAATGTGAGCTTGATGTCGGGAGATCAATACTACCACGAACCTGGTCTGGGCCTGGTCTCCCGGAGATCATGACCACGTTTATTTTAGTTGAAAGCTAACACAATAGTGGAGCACTTCCGGAGAGCCCAAAATAAGTAATGGAGGACACCATATTGCGAGTATTGCTCTATCAATCTTCCTTATACAGTGATGGACAACATAAACACCATTGTGTACACCGTATTTTTACACATTACAGATAAATTTTATAAACAGTAGCAAATACTATACGTACATCACTAAATCTTTATATGTCTTCTTCAACAATATTTAATCTTGCTTCAAATTTTTCCTTCAATGTCGATGTTCTTCAATGTCGTTGTCCTTCGATGCTGCCTCAACGCCTTACAATAATACTCCCGCTTTCTACTTACTCCCACTTCTGTTTACTCTTTTGCAATCCCACCAAACTTCATGTTCGTGATGGTGTTGCATTTATAATAGCAGGAAGAGGTATAGTAAACACGGAACTCAATGTCACATAGCGAAGAGAGGAGCTAGGGAGAAAGATGATGAGTTGGTCACATGTATCTGAACCACAGAAATTACTTTCAAATTAATTTTTTTGAAAATGTAGCTTGGATGCATTGGAAAGCGGCATGTGGAAAGCTAATGTTGACGGGAGGGGTAGAACGGGAAGGGCATCACAAGTAAGTGTGTCCTTTGGTTATTCTCAAAGTATGATGTGTGATTTAAGATTTTTTTAAATCTTTGTACGAATCCCCTTGCTTAGAAAATCCGTCTCACTTTTTACCATCATATCATATCATAGTCCGCAGGCAATTAAAAATGAAAGTCACGAGTGGTAGATTTACAATAATAGAACACGGTTTGAATCCTCATGGGTGCATACCCTTGGGTAATTAATTCCTCCCACCTAAAAGAATACTGTGATTTACCACAAAAGGAGGCAAAATGAAGGCCAACAACATTCTAAAAACAATGACAATTGGGCGTTGTTTGTATACTTTTGCTCGCCAAATTATTTAAACTGCAATAAGAAACATACAACGATATATTTAACAAGTTCGATTAGAAATGTCCTATTCAAGTTAATTGTTGTTTCAATTTGACGCCGAGCATTTTTCCCCCCATTAAAGAAAACAATCGTTGAAATATGGAGCCTATTGAAAAGAAGGCGCTGAGGTGCTTCCTTATCCAGGCAACATGAAGCGGGAGGTGGCTGAGCCCAGAAAAGTAGATGCAAAAATGAGACAAAAGTTTTAGAATCATAGTTTTAAAATGTAAATTAGTGTTGTAAAAATACTTATTTGTCCCCCATTCAAAATTTTCTTTCATATGTTACTCTTGGATGTTATTTATTTCTAAACTACTCTCAAACTGCAAAGATAAAAAAGCTTAACTAACCTATCATTTAAATTACATAGTTATTAATGCATCTCATGATTATTTTTTAAAATAATTTTTAAAAATTTATAATATATTTTTATTGTCCATTCAAGATTTACCTAATAAAATATAGGTAAGTGTCAAAATAGAACTTACATGTAGACAAATTGATTTTCTGGTTGATTGCCCTAAGCAGCCTACTCTATTTTAGCACTAACTGGTCAAGGTGTTGGCTTCTCTTTGCTGAATATTTACATATCTATATTTTGATTTCGACATTAATAAATTAATTTTTGGATAAGGCGAATTAGCACTTTTTCTAAAAAAAATTGTTAAATAAAAAAAAATTTACACGTAGCGATCAACCCAGACGCCTAACATCCTTTTCCATCGGCCACCAGCCGAATTAGCACTTTTCCTAATCATATCTAGGGCGACAGTTAAAATAAAATTTAAAAAGACCCTAAATTATATAAATCATCAACGAATGTCTCATCAAATATTTTATTTCTAAAATACCTCTTATCCAATATGATTATTATTATTAGAACACGTGCAAATTTGAGGGAGAGCGGATGAATAGCTGCGATTATTTCATCTCAATTTTATACTCTTAATTTAAATGCACCATGGAAATTTTGAGTCAAACTTAATATCACATACAAAATACTATTAGTTTTATTTGGTTCATCACCTCCTAAGGTGATTATATCTAAGGTCTAATCCTAACAATTATCATCATTATTCTTCTCCTTCTCAGATATACAAAATAATTTTAAAAGTGAAATATTTGTTTTGGATATTTTCTCATTGCTTTAGATTGTCTCTTGATAGTAGAAAATGCAATAATTTCAAATCCTCAAGAATCGACACTTTCAATTTACCTTAAAACTATCTTTTATAAGTTGTTCGAGTTGATTTCTGTTTAACAATCAATTGTAACCTTTACCGATCAATTGCTTCGCTATAATTCGACTGTTGGCACCTGTAGAATGACTCTTTCCATGCGGTTTGACCACCATCAATTAATTGTTGAGACACAACAATCGATTGATAGCCACTAGTCAAACTGACCAAACAAGTTGGAAAGATTCTATCTGCATGACACTGTCTACTAATTGATTCCTATCACCTAACAACAGATCGGTAACTGAGTAGTTGAACAAACCATTCTGTTCATTATTATAGTTACCACACATACAATCCGACTTGAGCCCGAGTGGGTTGAGGTCGTGGGCGATTGTCGATGCCCGAGTGGGTTGACACCATGGCCGATCGTCGAAGCTGGAGCTGGAGTGGGTTGACGTCGTGGGGGGCTGTCATGTCTCGAGCTCGAGTGGGGCATGACCAAATACTATATATTGAGCTCGAGTAGGTCGTGGCCAATTACTGTGTCTCGACCTGAGTGGGTCGTGGCCAACTATGGTGTCCTGAGCTTGTATGGGTTGACGATGACTGTCGTGTCCTAAGACCAAGTGAATCGTGGCTGACTACCATGTCTTGACTTCGAGTTCTGACACTTACTCGAGTCCTAAGCCAGTGTGGGCCTCTCGAGTGCCTACTTAGTTGAACACCGACTCTAAGTCCCAAGCCCAAGTGGGTTCTTGCGTTCCAACTCGGCCAAACACCAACTTGATTCTCGAGCCCGAGTTGCCTACTCGGTCAAATGTTGGCTCTGAGTTTTAAGCCCAAGTGGGTTGATGAGCACAAAGGGGCATTCCTCGCGGTCGACTGAGCACCCCAAACACATTTTCGAGTGCTCGAACCTCTTGACCCCAAATTCAATGTTTAGGATTTGCTAGTTGATTACTGTTACCAATCGATAACTAGTCCTATTTCAGCCCTTTCAAGGTCGAATTCTCCTCTTGCTTGGTATTTGATTGACCTCAACCTATTAAGGCTTATTTGCCGAACATCTGGTCCACTTGATCTGTTGAGACTTTTCGTTGCCCAATATCTGATCAATCTTGACCTATTGGGACTTCATATGCCTAGTATCTGATCACCCTTGATCTGTCAGGACTTCATCCATGACAAACATCAGATCTTCCTTGATCCGTGTAGACTTTCTATCACTAATTATCTGGTTAATTGTGATTCACTTGGATTTTCTGTCTCGTGATAACTCCATATTGGACTTTCGATCATCAAGTATCTAATCAATCACGACTCACTTGGACTTTTCAAATCTTGTCAAGTATTTGATCAACTTTAATCTACTTGGACTTTCGCTCAACCAATTTAATATATTGATTAATTATCAAGTATCAAATTAACCTTGACCTACTTGACGTCTCTCACGACTAACATATTAATCAAATATCGAAATCCCAACCCGAGTTAACTCGAGCTTATTCAACTTGGTCATCCTTGACCAAGGATCAATTGCATCAACAGTTGTAACAGCTACCAAGGAGTTGTTACAATATTATTTCTGACTTTTAATGTTATTGTAGCAGTTAGCAGCTATGACTATAACACGTAGAAGTCGCTAAGTAATTATTATAATTATTTAAAATTTTTTTAATTAATTTAAAATAATTTTAATGAAGTTTAATAAATTTTGAAAGTTACTAAGGAGTATGTTGATATAATAATGTTCAGAGTTTATAATTTATAATTAAAAATTTTAAGATTTAGAATTTAATCACGTGTGAAGTTATTGGATAGCTGCTATAGTAAACGTAAAAAATTAATTATTTATTAAAATTCTAAATTCTAAATTCTAAATTCTAAATTATTTTAGTTAAAATTATTTTAAACTTTATTAAAATTATTTTAAATTGATTAAAATCATTTGAAAATAATTATAAATAGTTACTTCCAAAAGTTACTAAATAATTATTATACTATCATAATGATATTATATTAAATATTATATGTTATAATAATTAATTGTAATTGCTACATTAGCGCGTTGGAAGTAACGATATTTTTTTTTTGGGACTTTTGACTTATTTTTTGAAAAATAAGTATGATTATGATGATTTTTTTTCTTAATATTTTAATTCCGCCCTTAAAAAAAGAGCAGCAGCATTTCCTGTCTACTACTTCCACTCAAACGCCGGTCAAGTTCCGCCATCCCCAACTCAATCTAGCGGTGCCAGTCCACGCACAACAATCATTGGCCCACGTGGCCGTTGAATTGACCGGCAATGAATGAACCTGGCCAGACTAGAAGACTTATTCAAAAGATACCCGCAAACACATCTTGCTTATCATTTCCCCCTAATTTTGTATGTAATCAATCAATCGGTAGGAATTCAAAGCGAGCGAACAGCGTTCGTTTCCCGGCACCCAAATTTGAAGCGGCTCGTGTTTTCTTCATCTTTCACGTTTAGATGTAGTATTTTGTTTTATTTTTCGTCCCAGATTCTTTCTCAAATTCTTTCATGGCCACTTTGTATTCTTCCCATCGCTCCAATCAATCAGCTTGTCTCTTTGACAAAGACAGGATATGTATTTAATAAGATAAATTGGGTTTAATCGAAAAAAGGCCAGCTGACTGGGCCTGAGTTAGACCGCGTCGCTATATAATGCGCCCACCCGCCTTCCATTCGTCCGCAGAAAGTCTCTACCCACTCGAAGCAGAGCACGAAGCAGGCGGAGGCAGCAGCGCTTTCCCTGTAGCTCGCAGTGCTTCCCCATGGCCTACGCCACTGCCGCCTGCGCCTACAGCACCAATCTGGCCGCAAAGCCCGCCTCCTCAAGGAGAGCAGCTGGCCCCGCTGGCTTCCGCCCCATGGTCGCCGTCGTGCGCTGCGTCTCCACGCGGCCGGAAACCGCCGGCCTCGTGGTGGAGAAGTTCAACCTCAAGGAGTACATGGAGGAGAAGGGTCGCAAGGTGAACGAGGCCTTGGACCTGGCCGTCCCCCTTCGCCACCCGGAGGTGATCCACCGCTCCATGCGTCACTCGCTCCTCGCCGGCGGCAAGCGCGTCCGGCCTCTCCTTGCCATCGCCTCCTGTGAGCTCGTCGGCGGCGATGAGAAGGCCGCGATGCCTGTGGCCTGCGCCTCCGAGATGATCCACACCATGTCGCTCATCCATGACGACCTCCCCTGCATGGACAACGACGATCTCCGCCGCGGACAGCCAACAAACCACGTCGTCTTCGGCGAAGACACCGCCATCCTCGCCGGAGACGCCCTTCTGTCGTTCGCCTTTGAGCACGTCGCCACCAGCACCTTCGGCGTGGCGCCGGAGCGCGTCGTCCGCGCCATAGTTGAGCTCGGGAACAGCGTGGGCTCCGAGGGCCTTGTGGCCGGCCAGGTATTCATCAATTGAAATTTAAAAAGTTAAGCTTCTCCAATCGATCAATTTCTTTTCATGGAATTCACCTCCTCTCTGCTTCATGGGCGATGCCAGATTGTGGACATTACGTGCGAGGGAAAAGTGGTGGACAAGGACGTGCTCGAGTACATCCACATCCACAAGACGGCAAGGCTGCTGGAGGCGGCGGCCGTCTGCGGGGCCATCGTGGGCGGCGGCGATGAGGAGGAAGTGGCGCGGATCCGGAGCTACGCCCGCTGCGTTGGGCTGCTGTTCCAGGTGGTGGACGACATCCTGGACGTGACGAAGACCTCGGAGGAGCTGGGAAAGACTGCCGGGAAGGACCTGGCCAGCGACAAGACCACCTACCCCAAGCTGCTCGGCCTCGACGGCGCCCGGGACTTCGCGCAGACGCTCGTGCGCAAGGCTGAGGGAGAGCTCGCCGTCTTCGACGCCGCCCGCGCCGCGCCACTCTACCACCTCGCCCGATACATAGCCTACCGCCAGAACTAGTTAATTCGATCCGTTGTTGCGTTGCCCCCGTATCGCGCGACTTTGAGCTAAAGATCGCTCGATCCATAAGATTTTAATCACTTCTTTAATCACCATTTCTATCTTTTTTGTTTTCTTATTCGTTACATAAGATTTCGAGATCCCAAAGAGAGAGAGAGAGCACGCTGACGCGCGATGGCTCGATTGCTTAGTGACTGCAAATATTGTGGAATATTTGTTCTGTTCCTAATAACAAAGTATTGGCGAGCACCATTCAATAAGGAAGAAACTCTTCTTCTCGTCTCCATTGATTAAGCAACAGCAATCGGTTCTTCTTGGAAAAACCAACGTCACTCACCGTCGCTGCGTAATCTAACTCCTTCATTCACATTCTCCTCATCAGAATCCTACAAAAACTTGGCATACGATGCGATCACATAGCTGCCATCAATTTGAACAGGAGCAGCTGGTTTCAGTTCGATCTAGGGAAAAGTGGTGGTGGTGTTTATTATCAACGTTACCAGTCGTCAGGAGCAGCTTTCAGCTCGAGGAGCATCCCTGCTACCTTCCTAGATCAAGCCTGCGTACAGAGAGCTAGAGATCACGCCAGGGTTAAAAGATCAAGACGGCCGTGTCAACACAATAATTACAATTCTTTATTAATATATATCTGTTAATTGACTGAACTTTTATTAAAATGTCAATTGATCACTCTATCAATTGACCGAGTATTACAATCTTCTATAAATTATATCCTCGCATGTATTAGCATGTAATTTTTTATTTCAAACATAAGTTTACTTCTTCAACGACAACGACAACGACAACGAAGTAATCAAAATCAATTTGATTTCATATAATTCTTCATCAACTATATAAAATTTAATTATCTTATTAAATTCAATAAAATTCTTTAGGATAGAAAAGAATAAAATCTAATTATCTGGTATTTAATGATGTTATGTATTAATTATAAAAGGATATAGAAGCAAGAGTCTAAGTGTATAAATAGGGACTTTATATGATGATCAAAAAGTACAATAAGAAAGTCTCTCTTTCATTCTCTATTTATACTCTCTCACGAAGGCTCTTTTATATTCTTGTTTCCTCATCCTAGATCTACTAAATTTCAATAAATCTGGTATAAGAGTCATATACACCAATAATGTAGACAAGCTCTCTCCAAGTGTCAAAGTTAACCGAAGATAACTACAGAATGTGAAATATACCAATGGAGGCTCTATTAAGATCCCTTGATGTATGAGACCTTGTGGAGACCGACTATATTATAGCCAAAACAAGTGATAGAAATGAGCAAGCTCTTAAGATGATGAAGAAAAGAGAGAAGACCTTATTCACTATCTATCAAGGAGTAAATGAAGCCACTTTTGAGTTGATTGCTTTAACAACAATGTCATAAGAGGCTTGGGAGATATTGAAGGTAGCATATGATGGAGCAGATAAAGTAAAGAAAATTCGCCTACAAGCCTTTCAAGCTCAATTTGAAGCACTACAATAAGAGAATTAAGAAATAATTCTAGTTATTTCTCCCAAGTTATCTCCATTATTCATCAAATAAGATGAAATGGCGAGGAGCTAAAAAATATTCGAGTTGTAGAAAAAATCTTAAGATCTTTAGACTTGAAGTTTGATTTCGTAGCTGTGGCAATCGAGGAATCAAAAGATTTGGAGATAATGGTTGTGGAAGAGCTTATGGGATCCTTTCAAGCATATAAATAAAGAATATTGAAGAAAAGTGAAAGAAAAACTTTGGAGCAAACATTCTAAGCCAAACTATCATTCAAGAAGAATGAATCATACATAAGAGACCCTCAACAAGGAAGGACTTCTACACGGAGATGAAGAGGTGGTCGTACTTCTAACTTCAATGAGCACACTCAAAATTAGAATGATCGAAATGAAGATAATCAAAAAGGACATGGACATGGAAGAGGTCGTGGTAGAAGTCAAGGTTAAGGTCGTGGATAAGGTAGAAATACTAGATGAAGGTATGATAAAACTAAATCTCGATGTTGCATTTGCAAGAAGTATGGTCATCACTATAATGAATATTGGTATAACACTAACAATGGAGAAGAAATAGTAAACCTTGTTAATAAGAAGATGGACAATGAAAGACCAATATTGTTGATGGAATGTGATGGGTCAGAATTTGTCCAGCTTATTACATGATTCCTAGACATAGGAGCATCAAACCATATATGTGTGGGAGGAAGGAGCTTTTCACAAAGCTCGATAAGGGGCAAATAGGCAATATCACCTTTGGAGATCTCTCACAAAGGTCAATTAAAGGAAAATGTGATATTATGTTTGAATTGTAAAATGGAAAAAAGGTATGCATCTCAAATGTTTATTATGTTCCCGATATCAAAAATAATCTTTTGAGCATTAATTAATTATTGAAGAAAGGATATGATATACAAATGAAGGACTTGACTCTTGGTGTTCGTGATAAGAGTAATAATCTATTACTCATGTCACAATGGCCAAGAGCAGAATGTTCCCACTGAAATTGAGCATCAATGAAGGAAATTGCTTCAAGACAAGCACTATGGATAGTTCCATTCTTTGGCATCTTCGATATGGGCATCTAAATTTTGAGACATTAAAACTACTTTCAAAAAATAACATGGTATTTGGATTGTCAAAGATTGAAAGTTCCAACCATCTATGTAAAATATATGTTGTAGGAAAGCAGTAGGGGAAACCATTTAAAAAGTATAACATGAGATGAGCATCTTCACAACTTGAACTTGTGCATTTCGATGTTTGTGGACACATCAAATCTATCTTTACTGGTGGAAACATGTATTTCTTGACTTTCACTGATGATTATAATGGAAAGTATATATGTTGAAAGAGAAGAAAGAAATTTTCATCAAATTTAAGCAATTTAAAATTTTGATTGAAAAATAAAGTGGATATCAAATAAAATATCTATGAACAGATCGAGGAGGTGAATACACTGTAGGATAGGTGGGCGCGCTAGAGAGGAGGTAAATAGCAATCGTCGTTAATTTGTTCGTTCGTTACTAACACAAAGACTGGCAGCAGATATTATAAAAATAAGCAGGGGACTCGCGGATTTACTTGGTTCCTAACCCCCCAGGGTTAGTACGTCCAAGGCCTATGCACGGGAAGACGTTTGTCCACTAATGATCTCCTTTTCAGACCTTTGTCTGGAGGCAGAGAAATACATCTTACAGTCCAAAATATATAAAATGCAAGCACAAATTATAAGACTAAAATGTAATAACAAACTCTTGAGACGGTCGATCTGGAAGTCTTGAGCACAGCGCACCCTTCCTAGAGCTTCCCCGATCGCACGAGCAAGATCCGTTCGCGTTCAACAACATTGCAAGATGAAGAGTATGGAGAATTAGATATTTTCCTTGTGATGCACGTTGAAGCTCTTATATAGACTCTTCCAGGAACTTAGATTCTTATCCGGGTGCCTGGAACTGATTCGATCCGATCTCTTCGATTTTTATCGGGACCGATTCTTCTTGATCTGGACGTCTAGACCACCAGGTTCGCCTAGACCGTCCAGCGCCTGGAGTAACATTTGGGTGTCCGGATCCAATCAACTCAAGTTTGACTTGAGTTTATCCCGAGCTTGGTTCGGCTACTTCTCTAATGCTTCCTTCGTCTTGCTTTCAGCTCCTGGTTCCTACAAGATAAGCATACAAACACGCAAGCAATCTAAGCCTACCTGTAGTTTGTCTAACCTACTAGACTTAGCTGTAGGTCTAACCTACTAAGCTCACTCATGCCTAACTTCCATTTAGAACTAGTCGCTTCCATAGGTAGACTTTCCACTTGCCAAAACATCCAATCATCTTTGACCTGTTTGGACTTTTCTTTGTCTAATCTCCAGTTAGGACTAGTCATTTCCATAAGTAGACTTCTCATCTATCAAACATCCGATCACCCATGATCTGCTTGGACTTTCCCTTGGCTACTTCCAGTTAGGTCTTCCTTGCCCAGCTTCACTCACTAGGACTTCTTGCCCAGCTTCTAATCAGGACTTCCTCCCCAGCTTCACTCACCAAGTCTTCCTTGTCTAGCCTCCAACCAGAACTTCCTTTGTCTAGTCTCCAATAAGGACTTTCCCTGCCTAGCCTCAACTAGGACTTATCCTTGTTCGATCTAACCGACTAGGACTTTTTGCTAGTCACCTAATCAAACTAACCTGACGAGACTTCACTCACATTCAAATATCAGGTCTTATTTGGATCAACCTTTGATCCAACTGATCAAACTTAGGTGTATTCTCAAACATCGAAACTCTGGAGACAGACTAGTGCTCCTTACACCAACAATCTCTCCCTTTTTGATGTTTGACAATTTCTTAAGTTTAAAATCAGGTTGGGTTTATTGGTCTGGAAGAAATCTAGATTTTTAACTTAAATTTCTTCTCCCCCTTTTCATACATCAAAAAACTTATTATATTGCATTAACAATTATGTTATATTCTAACCACAACTTAGCCTTGACAGTTCTTAAAAGACCATAATACATTTTTAAAATAATTTTAAAATAATTTTTTAAATGAGTTTTTCTATAAAAAATTTCATATAAGTTTTCAAAAGATTTTCAAACCAAGTTTTGAAATGTGTTTTTGAGATATAAAGTAGATGATTTTTTTAAAAAATATTTATTACTCTTTCAACTAGAATCTTCCTCTTAACCTGATACGTTCTTAGGATTTTTTGTTAATCACAAAGCAACCTTTCTATATGTCTTAGGGTTAGACCCAAATTAAAAGAATAATTTTAAAATAATTTTGAATATGAATTTGAAATGGTTTTCAAAGATTCTTTAAAATTTTTTCAAGGATTTATAAAAAATAATTTTGAATAGTTTTGCTTTATTGATTTTGGATCTCCCCTTGATCTGACACTTCTTTAGAGCTCCTTGTTACCCATAAAATAAACTTCTTATATGTCTAAGAAGTTAATTCAAGTCAACAGAACAAATAATTTATGATTTTCAAAAAAAAATTCAAAACATGAATTTTAATTAAACATTCAATTTAGACTTCCCCTAAATTTGACACTTCCTTAGGGCTCCTTGTTGATCATAAGACAATCTTCTTATGTGTCTTAGAGGTTGTTCCAAGTTAAAAGATCAATTTATAAAATATTTTATAAACATGAGTTTTCAAAAACATATTTTCAAAGAGATTTTCAAGTAATTTTTTAAAAATATCTTTTAAAAATAGAATCTTTCAAGGATAATCTCCCCCTCAACTAGACACTCTCTTAGGACATCCTTGTTGACCATAAAGAATTTTTGCCTATGTGTCTTAGGGTTCTTAGACATAGTGTTGACCTAAAGTTCTGTGTCTAAGTGTTGATCAATCAATTTTCAAAGATATATATTTTTGAAAGCTATAATATAAGTACACACAGTAAGCATGAATCTCAAATAATTATTAAATTTTAAAAATAGTTAATTTTTGAAAAAGTTTTTTAAAACTTTGTACTTTATTGTCCTTATCATCTCACTCATTCTAAGTGCCTCAGTACATGATATACAGGGGTTACCTTATGAGTTTTATGAGAAATTATGTCAATTTTATCTTTATTTATTTAAGTTAATTCTACTGAGTGTTTGACCTTTTGTTAGATTTAGGTTTAACTGTTAGTTAGTTAAGTTCACATTTCCAAAATTAACTTCCAGGTCGTGGTGAGGCAGGAGTCTTCTTGGTTATCAAAATAACGATCATTTCCTTAGACAAAGTCTTTTTAAGAAATTATGACTTTAATTAACTTCTTGAAAAATCCTGATCTAACTAGTCTAAGATATGACGAGGTAGCTTCAGTTAGGTCGTCTTAGCTAAGTAGATCAAGCAAGGTACTCCTTACCCTACTTGACTACCTAGACTAAGCTTCCCTTACATACTATCATCTATTGGTGCAAGGAGCACTAGTCTGTCCCTAGAGTTTCGATATTTGATAATACACCTAGGTCTGGTCTGTTTGACCAAGGGTTGATCTAAACAGGACCTAATGTTTGGATGTGAGTGAAGTCTAGTCAGGTCAGTTTGACCAGAAGACTAGCAAGAAGTCCTAGTTGAGGCTAGGCAAGGAAAATTTTAGTTGAGGCTAGGCATGGAAAGTCCTAGTTGGAGGCTAGGCAGAGGAAGTCCTGATCTAGAAGATTTGGCAAGGAAGTCCTAGTTGGAGGCTAGACAGTCCTAGTTGGAGGCTAGAAGAAGTCCTGATCTAGAGGATTAGGCAGGGAAAGTCCTAACTAGAGGTTAGGCAAAGAAAAAGTCCAAACTGGATATTTGGCAGGTGAAAAGTCTACCTATAGAAGTGACTAGTCCTAACTGGAGGTTAGGCAAGAGAAAGTCCAAACTGGATGTTTAACAGGTGGAAAGTCTACCTATGGAAGTGACTAATCCTAACGGGAAGTTAGGCACGAGTAAGCCAGTAGGTTAAACCTATAGGGTAAGGCTTAGGTAAGCCTGATAGGTTAGACGGACTACAAGTAGGCTTAAGGTGCTTGCGTGTTTGTATGCTTATCTTGTAGGAACCAGGAGCTGGAAGCAAGATGAAGGAAGCATAAAAGGAACATACAGAAACAGTCTGAACCAAGCTCGGGGTCAACTCAGGTCAAACCCGAGTTGACTGGATCCGAGCGCTCGGATGTTATTCCAGGCGATCCGGAAGGTTTAAGCGCCTGGATAGAGGCTCCATGGATAGAAAAGAATCAGATCGGATCAGATCTTATCCAAGATTGCCCGGATAAGAATCCAAGCGGCCGAAAGACTCTATATAAGGAGGTTGAACATGCACCACAAGGACAATAATTCTACGTTCATTCATCATCCCGCGGTGCTGCTGAACGCGAACGGAGCCATGCTCGTGCAACCGGAGAAGTTCTAGGAGGAGTGCGTGGCGCTCAGGACTTCCGGATCGACTACGACACGTTGTTTGATTATTCTTCTTACGTCTTACTTATTGTACTTATCTTTATTATTTGGGCTGTAAGATGAGTTTCTCCACCTCCAAACGAAAGTTCAGAAAGGAGACCATTAGTGGGCGAGCGCTTCTCGTACATAGACATTGGACGTACTAACCCTGGAGAGTTAAGAATCAAGTAAATCCATGTGTCCCTATTATTTTCCTAATATCCGCTGCAAGTGTATTTGATAGAACGAACGAGAACGACGTACGCACTATTCACCCCCCTCTAGCACACACCTAACAATCCTACATCATCTTCGTCCCACCCTGGTACTATGTTGGGTAAGTATCAACCAATCATTTATCCTTAACTAATCATTCTAAATTAAGCAGTAAGTAAACATGATGACATGATATTTATGTGTATATAAAATAAAGCATATGTATGTACATGGCAGATATGTATAAGTCAATCAAGACAAGTAATTTTTTTAATTTCTAATAATGTATCAAATTTTTGATTTAATATATTTCGTGTGGACATGCGAATGTGTCAACTCACTTTGACACATTTTGAATTTTATTAAATTTTATTTCATTTGATAATATTTTAAATTAATTTCATAATTATAAGTATTTTATTATAATTAAGTTTATATATTTTAGTTATATTTATTTGAATTATTATTAATTTATTTTTAAATTATTAATTTATGATTTGAATTTTTTATTTTTTATTGAATTATTAATTTATTTTTGAATTAATTAATTATTAAATTATTAATTTGTTGTTGAATTATTAAGGGTTGATGATTTAATTTTAGATTTGAATGGTATTATATTCTATAATTAAATAAAATTTATTGATAATCAATTTTATTATTTAAAGTCAAATTTTTAAAATTTAAATTTAACTTATTAAAAGTATAAAATTGTTTTCTTGCATTTTGAGATTTAAATTCATATTTTTTTGAATTTAATTTTAAATTTTTAAAATTATTGATTGTTTCATAATAAATGATACACGGTTGTAATTAATTTTATTATTTAATTTTGGATATAAATTTGAATGAATATTTTTAAAGTTTGAAAGTTTATTGTAAGAAATTTTAAGATTTAATTTTAAATTTTTTTCATTAAATTATTAATTTTATTATTTATCTTAGTGGGGTTTGAATTTATCTTATTATTAGAATTATCTTAATTATTTAATTCTGAGTTATTAATTAAATTTAAATTATTCAACTTATCTGGATGATTATTAATTTTATCTTATTTGGTTAAATTATTATTAATTTTTAAATTTATTAAATTAATTAAAATTAAATTATTCAATTATAAATTATCTTGACTGAATAGGTTCAAAAATTAATTTAATTTTTTATTTATTTATACTAAATCTAAATTAATTAAATTTAAATTATTAATGATTAAATTTATTAAATTTAAATTAATTAAATTATTATTTAATTTAAATTTATTCAAATTAGATAAATTTTTATTATTAATAATATTTAAGTTTTAATTTTTTTAATTAATTAATTTATTTTTATAAAATAAAATTTTAAATTTATTTAAATTTTTTAAATTTATTAATTTTGAATTATTTAAATTGATCAAATTTGAATTAGTCAAATTATTTAAATTATCTAAATTTGAATTATAACCAAGATGATTATAGTTTTTGATACGTAATGATCACTATTGGCAATGCTAGGCGATCTCAAAAGACAAACCAACATTGTATAGATAAATACATAAATAGATAAACAGATAGTTGGCCAAACACATTAACATCATCATGTACTTATGTAGTGAGGATGGGTGGAAGATAGTCAGACTTAGTACCAAGGACTGGGGCCCTGGTATCAGGAAAGCATTTCATTCCAGGCAACTCTGTAATTGTACCGTCAGCAGTGACTTCAATGGGATAGCTAAGAAGATGCCCTGGGAGGTCACGCTCTAAGTTATCACTTGCATATAAATCCCAGTATTTATCTGCAATCCTATTGATCTTCTGAGTACATTCTAGACTCTCTGGTTGGAGGAAGACGTCGTCAACCATTCCAAGGTGCTCATACCAGAGGGCCAGCCGGAAGCCATGAATCTGACCTCTTGCTGGCTCTCGAGATGATAGATGATATGGTTGATATGCCCCCATAGCAATTTCAGAGTCCCTACCTCCATCCATTGACCTCTGGTTGATGTTAGCTGACCCAATTATGATATACTCATCATCCACTGAAACACAAAAGTTTAAAGTAATTAGGTTCTCATCCGTGTTAAACAATTTAGTGTCAGACCAAAACCATATACAGAATGTTTGAGTTGACATGTTATAGAAATAGTAGCTTGTTGACAAGACAAAAATAGTGAAACCCACAAATTTCCAATAAGTAAAAGTCACTTCGACCAACAAAGAATAAAAGTGGAAAAAGTGTAGCGTGACTAGCATAAGAGTTGTAGTTTAATGGATATTAAGACTTACAGATTTTCAACAGAATGATTTCCAAATTAGAGAAAAATTTGTGTATGACAATAAAGTGTACCAAGGGAAAAAAGAGAAGTTCCAAGATTAAGCAAGTGAATAATAAGTGTGGAGAGAAGGTACCTATCATCATCTTTGTATGAACATAAATCATGAACCGCCTAGCCTCCTGAGCCCTACTATAATCAGTGTCTGGTTGTGGTTTCTCTACAGGTTCATACTCTCCACTATTCATTACCTCACGATTTCCTAAGCAGAAAAATTTCAGATAATCTTTTGGATTTGCTTCAATTCCTTTCGCTTGGAGAGCTTCTATGATGTCAGTATACATCATCTCCATTGTTCGCCGCTGCCAATCTAAGATTGCTTGAACTGAAGCACTTTCTGGCACACCCTCTGGCCACATTGGAATAACAATATAGACAGCAAACTGTTCTCCAGATTCAATCTTACTAACAATCTTTAAAGACAACTCCTTGGGGATAAGGTGCAATGCATCAATTTCCTCACGCCTGATGCCATCAGCTTTCCATGCAAAAGAGCTACCAAGGAAGTACTGGTTTTCAATATAAATAAAGTTCTTAGCTCTGCGGATGGCATGTATGTAAGCATCTTGAATACTTCTATCAATGATATGATCCTTGCCACTTACAAGTCCAACTCTAGCAGCATCCTCTGGCTTATCAGGGAAGCCAAAAGCAGCACCTCCATCAATAGACCTGAAAAGTTGCACATTCCAAGTTTCTTTGTCCTCTGGGAACATGACAGGAGAAGGAGAAACTATGATATCAGAGAGATCCCGGAGCTCAACAAGTACATCTTTTCCTCCCTGCCTTCTCCATCTTTGTTCGAAGTTGTATAAAACATCCCAAGCAATAGGTCCTTCAAGCCTCGAGTGAATATCATGCCAAGGTTCTCTTGGACCACCTTTTCTTATGGATGACTCACCAAAGTTTGGCTGATGGAAGTCATCATGATGAGCAGTGTCCAATGTCCTGAACAGAGAATGATATTGAGTGTCATATCTGCCATCACAAAGATCAATTCCCCCAACAAAGCTCACTATCCTTCGTCGCTGTGAAGCCTTGTTAGGCATTTCATGATCAACAATGACAATCTTTTGATGATGAGTAAACATGGTCGCAATTTGGAGGCCTTTAACAAAGCTTCTACTATCATCAGGATTTCGTGGGCACAAAACACAGTGCACATCTGTATCACGGAAAAATATCGCAGTATCCTCATCATGGGTTGCCATAAGACCATCTTTGTTTAGCAATCCTCCTGAGGTTCTATCATCCCAAACAAGCATGAGGACCTTCACGCCTTCACTGGACTTTCTCTTTAGTAGCTGTCCAAGAGTGACATCTCCACCAGGCCTAGGCCTCTTTAAGTCCCTTAACAATGTAATTTCTGTGTACACAGACCACCCAGCAATGTATATAAGATGTTGAGCATTGCTAATTGCATCAAAAATATCCTCCCAGCATCTACCAGGCATGTAATACTTCCCATTAGCAAGAGGTATTTGAGGAATAAAGTTGTCGGGGACGTGAGCATCCTGATAAAGGGTGACTTTGCAACCCTGCCTCTGAGAGAAAAATGAATAAGGCACACCAGGATATTTTGCACTTCTTACCCCCTTTGCCCAGTTTCGATCAGCTAAAACATTGAAAAATTGTAGTTTCACATGAATTTTAGCTTCTCCGACTGGATTCCGATTTTGATCACATATCTCAAGCCATCTATCAACCTCAGCACCAGGAAGGATCTCCTTGACAGGCAAATAAGCCCTTCCAATTAATGTTGCTCCAATAGGATTGTCAATTTTTACAGTGAAGATGACATTTGCTGCCAAATGGGCACAGTATATGTGAAACGATTCATACCAACGTGGATTAACAGGTTCATCTGAAACTGTTCTGGTTCGACCTACTCGTGCCTTTTCCAAATCGATGGTGGCGTAAAGTTTGGTAGAGCCCTTGCCTATACCCACAGTGTCCTCAATGCCTTCAACAAGCTGACAGAAAAAATTCAAGGAACAAACAATTGTCAGAAAAAAAGGAAGGAATCAAAAAACAACACCCTGCACCAACAAGAACACCATGCTGTTGTAAGATGTATTATTGCTAAAAGTTAGCCCACAAAGAAATAGAAAAATATCATCAATGAGAAAGAAAACACAACTAGTTGGGAAGAGAGAAGCAATTTATGAGATAACACCTTGGGTCAAAATAATTTGGTTTCATGGCTTATAATGGATTGTATAAAGCGAGTAGAAACTCAGAGTTTCTTCAGTGTGATAGACTAGCACCCTTCACAGGCCGTCACTTCAATGAAAACAAGAAAGGTGTCCTGGATAGCTGTTGCAGGATTAAGATTTAAATCTTCAGTGTTCAGAAATATACCAGTTGACACTTTGGCTTCAAAAAATTTCTAAATTTGGATGAACTAGTCGGAAGCATCGTCTTACAAGAAAAAGGTTAACAAATAAATTATAAAAATAGAAATGTTAAACATGCTAATTATGCACAGTTTCATGCATACTGGTCAGTTTCATGCTAATTAAAAGTATGAATGATGAATGGCAGAACTTAGATTAAGGATAAGGGGGATGGTCCATGGCCTGTAGCTATGAAATGTCATGTCCTACCATTGCATGAAATTTGAACCTTTGTTTCCTCCAGTGCAATAAAAATTAGAGCCGGAAGCAAGATAACACTAACTTATCAAGGAGAGTACTTAACCCAGAATAACTCATGCATCACAGAATAAGTTACTACTTGCAACTCCAAGCAGGGAATACTTAACCCAATTAAGTTACTACATGCACAAGATAATGATTTATAACATTGTGATGCTACTAAAATGTTGAACCCAAAGTTAACCCAGAGTATTTGCAACAAGATTTATAAGAATAACCAAATAAATAATTTGAAATTTGCCCTTATCCAACTACTAAGTAATATATTGATTAAAACTACTGAGTTTAGTAGTTAATTTCATGCTAAATATAAAATAAAATAAAATAAACAACTAATAATCTTGCAACTAAAAAATGACAATAAAATTTGAAACTGATCAAGAATCCTTAACATTTGTTAGAAAGGCAGGCACAGAAACAGAATAGAACAGAGCATGCATTTATGTTTAATCCTCAATGATATCAAAAGGTGAGCCCTAAGCCATAAAGAGAGCACTAATTGAATAATCTTAAAGCAAAATTCCACCAACTCAATAGAGAAGAAAAACTAACAAAGAAAGAAATCCATAACTATAGGAGTAGCACATTAGCCTCTAGTACAGACATGCTCCTTCTATTCTTTTTACTGAAATTAGCAGCAGAACGTCCAAATAGTTCAGAATGCTCACATATATATACCTGCTCGATGAACTCGATGTATCTAGAAACACCATCTTTAAATTGAGTTCCACCTCTAGGGAAAACAAGGTAATCATCAGATCTCCGTACCCAGTTTTGATCTTTCTTATAATCAATAAGTTTTGTGTGAGGAACATTAGTATACCAAATCTGCATACCATAAAATAGCCGATTTTAGTAAGACTCACACGTTGAATGATAGGTTAAGCTCCAAACGACTAAAGTATAATCCAATGGCAAGCATGAGTTTCACCATTTTTTATACTATTTTTCACACTTAACAATGCTCCATATTTCTAATCTATAGAAGTCAACATGATTTCATCAACATCAATGAACTTTCCAATAAATACGAAGAAAGGGAAATTTTCAACAGAACAAGGTGAATACTATTGCTGAAGAGAAGAAACTTGGAAATCAATCGATGATGTAGAAATGAACAGTTTAACAAAAAAAAGATCCTGAAGGGAAACAATGTGGTCTATAATCCTAGGCAGATGCTAACTTATCATTCCATATTTTTTTTCAAAGTGGTAGCACTTTCCTTGTCCTAAATCAGTACATGTTAACATGACTTGTTGGGATGTATACTATAAGCCTAGCTTTTGTATGAACATCTATTTTGAAATAATTTAAAATGAGAATCACTTTGGTCAAATGTTTGCATTTTATATTTCTGATATATGTTAATGCAGTTGTCCACTTAATTTATATTGTAGATAACATGGTGTGTGGTGTCACACAGAAGATCATGTTATCAGTTTCTTATAAATTATAAATAGTAGCTCACAACCAAGATGGATTGGGACAAACCATTGGAACGGTTGTAGTGTAATTGGTATTAGTTTATCTTGACTATAAAATTACACTAGTACACTTTGTGTGTATTGAGCAGGACCGTTTGAGGTCGTTCGATTTATACTGACTATATAATCGAACTAGACCTCTGTTATTATGGATGTGCATGCTCTTAATCTCTATATAATAACAAGCACATATACTTAGTATTTATTTCTTTAATTCATCAAAAGGTGAGATTTATTCATTAAATTAATAGGCCCGATGAGTTGGAAGATAGTGCTATTTATATGGTGTGTTGTTGATTATAGAAGGAATCTGTGTCTTAATTATTTAGGCTGATGATGTCCCCCTTGAGGAGCTCATAAGGATTATCATGTAAACCCTGCAGGTGGACTTAGTCCGCATGATAATAAAGTCGAGTGGTACTACTCTTGGATTCAGAAGTTAATTAATTGAGTTGTCAGTAATTCAATTAATTGACGGGCATACGATATCTTAAACACAGGGAGATTAATGCACTCATGATAAGAAGGAGCTCATATTGTAATATGGAATTGGTGCGGTAGTTCAATAATAACCCTTTAGTGGTATGAGTTATTATTGATGGACTTGAGTTGGGTGTTCAAGGAGAACACAGGAAGCCCAAGCCCATCAGGAGGCCTAAACCAATTCCTCCTCTAGGTCCCTATTTTAGCCTTTGGATAAAGCCTCGTATCCACCCAATGAGATTCTGTTAGAATCCTATTAAGAATTCTGTTAAGAATTCAGTTAGAATTCTGTTAAGAATTCTATTAGAATTCTATTAAGAATTCAGTTAACAGAATTTGATTAATTCTAAATAGAATTATGTTAATTTTATTATCTAATAAAATTTTATTAAATTTTATTATCCAATAAAATTTTGTTAAAATTTTATTATCCAATAAAATTATGTAAATTTTGTTATACAATAAAATTATATTAATTCTGTTATTTTTTCCTAAACTTTCTATGATGGCAAAGCTATAAAAAGGGAGGAGAGGGAGAGGCTAAAACACAACTTACATCTTATTTTTAGCCTCCTAGGGTCGGCACCACCTTCAAATCCCTCCCCCTTGTTGAGAGCTTCTTCACCTAGGGCCGGCACCCCTCTTCTTCTTCTTCTCCTTGGTCTAGGGTCGGCGCTCAAAGAGAATTCTTCTCCTTGCTTGAGGCCGGCGTTCAAGCTCCCCTCCTTCTAGAGCTAGGGTCGGCGCCCCTCATCCATTGAGTTGTGGCCGGCGGTTTGAAGAGGAGAAGAGGAGAGGAAGAGAAAGAGAAGAAGCCTTGGTTCTCTCTTGTTGCTATCGGTTTGGAAGAAAGGATTAGAAAGAATTGGGTGGAGTTTCATCTTGGTAGATCGTCGCCCACACGACGTCCAAGAAGAGGAGAGGAATACAGCAGAAGATCAAGAGGTCTTCGGGTAACGAACATCTTCTATACAATCTCAAGAAGAAAGGTATGACTTATTTAATTCCGCTGCGTAGTTATTCCTTTCATATCTTTTGTATGGATCCTGAATACCAACACAAGAGTTCTATCGATCCTATGCTTCGATCAAGGTGTGCTTTGATTGGTCAAGAACTTGCTTGATTAATCAAGCACATGTCTGATCGAAGATGTAGGTTGCTTGGAAAAGTTCTATTCCTGAAAATTTTTGTCTGGCAAGAATTGAACGGAACAGAATTCCAGGCACCTTCACAACTATCAATGACAATTTACCCACAATATTGGGAATTATAATCGTCACATCGCACCATGTATGATGTGATGATCAAGCAACAATAACCAACATTTTACCATGCTAAATCAACATGCATAAGTATTTGGATCTCAACTGATCACCGATATCATAAACCAGAGATAATCAACAATATTCAACATAGATAACAAAGGGTCTGTACAAGCAACGATATAGATGTCACATAAGATCAATTGAATCAAGGACAAGCATAGAATCAACAGGAATATGACTAAGGTATTCAGCCAACAACAATGGAATAATAGCATGCACTAGAAAAGAATTACTCTGTAGTGACCAAATACAGGGATTACCCACTTGGTATGACGAACGTCGATATAAGAACCCTCAAATACAAATCTCCATATAACAAGATCAACAAATCAAAGTCTTGCAATTTAAAAAATACAACATCCTCTAAATACAATAATCTATTTAATTTTACAACAAAGTAAATTCCCTACACAATTTCACATCTAGCCTCAATCGGATTTAACCTAACCCAAACAATTAGATCCATGCCAATTGTTACATCCGGATCTAACTAACCTAATCAAATCAAATTAATTCAAAACCAACAGTAAACTAACCTGATCTCAATCACCAATAGAGATCAATCACCAACAGATCAATCACCCACAGATCAATCCATCAACAACCGAACAAGCCCAACAACAACAAACTACTCCCAATAGAAACCAACATTCGGAACCATAACACTGAACAAAACCAAATTCATCAAACCCAATCACCATCAGCCACCTCCAATAATCACAAATAAACCCTAATTCCACCCGATTCTCAACAGAAACAAACACATCCTAATAGAATTCACAGCACCCGATCACCATCCAATAATCCATGAACAAAACAGGACCAAAATCCAAGAAATCTCAATCTCCATTCAGAAACCAAATCAAGGTAATTCAACCTAGAAGAATCGGCTTTACAAAGAAAGCTTACCTCAGATAGAACCCTAGAAATCTAGCTCTAGCTCAGCCGCAATGCTTCACGATCAAGACTTGCCTTCCTCCATTGATTAACTACTTCCAACAAATCAAGATCGACAGCTCAGAAATCTGAACACAAAACCCACAAGAAAATCACACGCACTAGGAATTCGAGCTTATCGGTCGATCTTCCCCTCCCATCCGAGCTTCTCGTTGCTTCGCGCTGATCGCTGCCACCCGATTAGATCCCAAACACCCCAGTAAGAATCTTAGACTCATCATTTGGAGCTATGATCGCCAGTGATCCACTACAACGTCTGCCCAGCCTTGGATGCGCACGATCGCTCGATCGGGAGAAGAAGAAGGAAGGAATCACATTTTCGCGATCAGGAAGAAGAAGTCGCACGGCTTTAAAAACTCCTTAACGAGTTAATGGGTTTAACCCAACCCGACCCATTAACCATTATCTAATTGGCTGGCTAATTGGGTTGTTAATTGGGTTAAGTGGGGTTGGTTTAATTGGGCTCTTATTTGGGCTAAGTGGGGATGGTTTAATTGGGCTCTTAATTCTAATCATACTTAATTAGAAATAATAGATAGATTACACATGGATTAATTCCCCGTTAATCCTTATCAATTAGGACTAAATTATTTACAATTAACCCCAAAATTTCTCGTATCTTACACATGATCATGCTCAAATAAGTCAATATAAGATATTGAGCTTATTTGGTTAAGTGAGTCTACTTGGACAAAAATTTATAAGGGGATGACATGGTCTATGCCTCATGGATTAATCTAAATATCGAAGAGAGAAGGACCAAGTTATACAAGATAATAGACACAGAAAAGCTAGGTTGGATCTCGATATTCTCATCACTTAGGTAGCAATGATGCATTATAAGATGTCACTTATTATTTATGTATCTAAAATATTTTTTTTAGATACATTGCTAATGTTATGAGAACCTATTGAGTTACACAAAAAGAACATGTTGATTTGAAGATGAGTTTATTTTAGTTTGACTAAAATATGATGGATCCTAAGATTATAGGGTTAAGTCTAATCCGAGTAGACTCATTGAGTTAGACTCAAATGAATCCAACTATTGGATAATTGGATTGAGTCTAATCCGAATTAGACTCATTGGATTAGACTCACCACCAAAGAGGATTAATGGAGCATTGTGAAAAGGAGAGTAAAAGGCAAAAACCTTTTGTATTCATTGGATGAACTTTTGTATTCATTGGATGAGTACAAAAGCTATTTTTTTAATATATTTTTGAAGATGGTCATTTTTTCTAGTCTCCTCTTCTTCTCCTTTTGGCTGATTCTTCCAAGTTCTAGCATAACAAAGGTGGTTCTTCTCTGAAGGCTGAGTTCGTACAACAAACAAAGGACATGTTCATGTGGATACCGAAGAGACGCGTCCATTCTGATCATGCTGAGATCTGTTAAATCAAAATTGTTATCGGGGATTGTTACGTTCATGCAACAAAGGTGACAAATAGATAACAAACATGTATACTATATTCGCATAGATCTCTAGAGCGATGGATTTTTGATTTTTTTCATATAAGATCCCTACACAACCTGCCATGTTCATCTTTGGAAGTCTTGGTAAATCAAATAGTAAGGGGCACGACCATGCCAAGAAGCACGACCTATCTATGTTTTTTCGGAAGTCAAAACACTGCTTCATTTCTCATCCAACTCCTTAAATGGTGCAGGGTAGTGTTGGAGGACACCGTCAGACTGTGCACCTCGCTAGAAATGCACGCTTCAAGGCTTTTGACTCTATTTTAGCTCTAAATTAGCGTTCTGTCAATAAAAATATATAAAGAGAAGATCTTCGAACTAAGAGGATTTGAAATTTATACAAAAGAGATGACATGCTAATGTAATGGAATGAATGCATTCAAAATAATATCAAAAATCTATGCATGAATCACACACATTAACTACCATGGGTTGGACATGGATTTTGCTATCTCAGACATAATTACACAAAAACATTAAAACATCAAATTGCAAATGAACAACCAAACCAAAAAAAATAAAAAACTTAAATGAAAAATAAACTTAAATGAAAAACATTAAAACATCTCAAGAAGTGTTTATGTTAGATTATAAGCTTGACCCCTATTGTTCTCAATCTAGAGTACTTAGCTTGAGGATGTTGTGCTTCCCATTTCTCACAATTGGCTCATTAAGGATGTATCTCTTCAACTATTATCTATTCACCTTATAAGATCCTAAGGTATCACTCCATACATCCACGCAGAAATAGGTACACCAAGAAACGAGAAGAAAAACATGTTAGAACAATATAACATACGAAAGGAAATAACGGAAGGAGGGGATGTTTGTTGGCATCATGGAACAAGAAAGATGGCGCCAACGTCGGTGTTGCTCATGTGGATTGAAGAGCGGCATCAACAAGTTTGACACGACGCCTATAGGCAGCGAGGACGTGGGACAACACGAGTATGAGGTAAACAAAAAAAATTTAGATTTTAATTAATGCTTAGGTTATAACTTCAATTAACTCATAGGTATAAATAGGATAATCTATACAGGCTTAGTCAAAAGACTAACCGAATTATCCCATTAACCTAAAAAATTTCTTTCTGAAAATATTCAAAAAAATTTTAAATTTATTTATATATGATTAATATTTTATAATTATTATGATTATACTATATATATTATTGTTTTGATATATAACAAACATTCTTTACCATTTTGATAATTATGAAACACATTGATCAAACATAACCCTTAAACATATTGATCAAATACAAAAACCTTATTTGCACATGGTCATCCTTAACCAGAGGTCGGTTGTACCAATAATAGGTTGATAGGAGTCTATTTAGTCATGAAAAGAGGATACAATTATTTTAGAATGAGTAATTGTTCATGGGGATTGTCTAAACCATTTTACCCTCTATTATGTTGCAAGAAATGGATTGCTGATATTGTTAGATAGTTTGAAATAAATTAGATGACAATGTGAAATTTCTCTCACATGTTATTTTTTATATAAATAATTTTCATGATCATTTAAGTAACCTAAAATAAATTAAATTATCAATATATTTTTATACATAATAAATGCTCCTTTACATATTTTAAATAACTTATTACGTTGAAAGTATAAAAGTTTAAGTTATCCATATCTCATAAAAGTAACCTATGTTTCTATCCATATAAGTAGTAGATCCAATGGACAAATCATTCAATTCCCTTTGAAAATTAATCAAATTTGTGTTTCACATCCATCATAATATTAAAGACATGATGATGGACACAAGGAAAATTAGTTTGGCTATCTTCCTCATGTTATCCATTCTTATTATTCCAACAACATCTAGAGAGCTTGCTCCTGCATCAGCTCCAACCGGAATAGATTTTTTTGAATTACTATGTAAGTTTTTATTGTTTCCATATACATTGTTTATAAATATAAACCTCAAGGCATTTGAATGAAAGAAGCTAAGAGATTAGGGAGGCATTATAGATTTAGATAAGCACCTTTTTCTTTATTGTTCCTAAAACAAAATCTCAAGGCTTTTCTATACACAATATTTGTTTTTGTTTATCATTATCCAATTATATATAATAGATTAATTATTTCTTATTTATTATTTTGTAGTAACCCAGCTTGCAGAAATTGCAAAAGAAGGAGAAGACATATTTTTCCCAAGGAATCAGTTAATTGGAAATCAAAATATGCATTGTTGGCTTTGCTTGGATCCACCTAGAATGTGGGATTAGTCATATCTATAAAGAATAATCATTTCTTAAATAAACTACTTTTAACCATATATAATTGAGCCAAGTGTTTGTATGAGTCAATTTCAAATGATGTGAGATAATTTACATCACATTTTACAATATTAAATACTAAGCCTATGAAAAACTAATATAAGTTTAATTAAAATATTAAAATTAAAAATAAATTTATCATTTGAAATATTATGGAAATTTTTATAATTAAATTTAAAAATACATTAAACTACATTATAGTTTATAACATTATTAACTAAAGTAATGAAATATTAAAGGATGCAATGAACAAGTAAATGTGGTACTATTCAAATAAAATCTAACAATGTTTATAAGTATCAAGATTTGATAACTATAATTTAGTGTAAAAATAGCATCACTATTATATTTATTTTTAATTATATTAGTAATTTTAATATAAAATATGTTTTGAATAGTAATTAGTGTACCTTTTTTAGAATATCAACCCTAAATTAGTTGAGAATTTGAATAATTCAATAAATTAGAAAAAATATATATATGATGATGATAAGAAATAAAAATGGTCAATACTATGAATTATTTTGGCTTTGTAAAAATTACAAATAAAAATTATAAATTATAGATCTCTTAACTAAGACAATTTACTTAAAAGTTTGTCAATGTAGCTTCAGTTCACTTCACCCTCAAGTCACCTCTTTTCTAGTCCATGGTATTATAAAAGTTTAATAAATATTATGAAAGCTATCAAACCTAACAACTCAGATAAATTTTAACAAATATTATGAAAGTTAAAACCATACTAAGCTAGGAATTTTCAATGAGATGTAGTTAAGTAACATATACCTCTTCTATTCTTCCCTTTTGACATGCATAAAAAATATACAAAAATATAATTAAAGCACATGAAATTGATCATAAAAATGTTTCTTATTTTCCATATATATCAAAATGAAAAAAAAGTTCTTATAACCTAAAATAAGTTGAAAGCCCAATTTTTAAACTTCCTTAAAAACTCTAGCAAACTCACAAATGCTTGCTAGTCAGCTAAACAAAGATACAATCAATTGATAATTATCAAAGTGAACTCAATGCTAAATTGTTCAGTAGTTCTAATTTTTCAAAGACACACAAAATATACAAACCTCTGAAAATTCTAAAGTTTCACAGAGAGGTTTACTTTAAAAATCATAAAGTTAAATGAACAATCATCAAAATTTTCAAATTTGATACAATGTTGAAAAATGACGATAAGTTTCAATAAATTCAATATTTAATGCATTAGTTTTGGAACAATTCAACAACAAATCTTTATTTTCAAATACAAATTAAAAATTTATTTAAACTTTTTTATGTGATCATGCAAACTTTGCTATATTTTGAGAGAGACGTAAAAAATGTACCCAAACTATACTACGTGATTATGCAAATCTAACCTTCTAAATCAATGAGGCAACCATAATATAAAGATATTGGTTGAAATTGAACATGGTTGACTTTTCTAAAATACTCTAAGGGGGAGGTTTACGCCGCGCTGAGCGGCGCGGTGGCTGAGGCGATAAAGGGGCGAGGGGCAGTGCCGGTGCCGGCATTCTCGATCCTCGACATGTGCTTCCATGGGAGTCTCCGGCGGCTAGCTGTGCCTGCAGTGGAGATGGTGTTCCAGGATGGCGCCGCCCTGAGGCTTGCGGCGGCCAACATGATGATCAACATGGACGAGGAGACGACGTGCCTAGCCTTTAATTTGCGCCGGCGGGGAGGGTGGCCATCATCGGCAACAAACAGTAGGAGACGTTTAGTCTTAATTTTATCTAATTTTATTATATCTATTAATATTTTTAAAGTATTTTTTATAATATATATCATATTTTTATATATTTAAAAATTAAAAATTTATGGGGCTTACGCCCGACGCCTCGGGGCTTTCGCCCTGTGTGGGCGGATGGTAAACGCCTCACCCAACGCCTTCGCCTTTTAAAACACTGATTCAAAGTTATCAATTAAAACCTTGTTTGATTTAGATAATCGACGATTCCCAAATAATGCTTCATGCACGACACGTCAGCATACGTCAGCAAAAGAGGGCATCCAACCCTGAATTGGAAAACCAAGGAAAACAGAGGTTTTTCTTAATTCCAGGATTAAGATAATTTTCTTTTCAAAATCACTCTTCAACCTACGGCGAAACCCTCCGCCAGTGACTCCCATCCCCGATCGAGAGAGGTGTGTAACAGTACAATTTGCTATAGATGACAACCGAATACGACACTATAGCCACCCCAACTCCAGTGGCCGAAGGCGAAGGGGTCGGAGCGCTGACGGAGTAGCTGTATAATATTTTGAGCATCCGCCGCGCTGCGCCTGTTGCAATTCGAGATTCCCCCTTCGTCTTATCCCTCCTCCAACCTCCTATAATTTGCAGAGCGGAAGGTAGTGCGAGTTGCAAAGATGACGCTCAAATTGCAGCTTTCAGGAAAGATTGGAGGTGTCTCCTTCTTGGAGTCCAGTCGGGGCGCCTTTACCTAGCACAAAGGTGCGACCTTTTTTGTTTTTCTTGTTGTTTGTGAGAATTTGTGTCCGGAGACGCAAGATGTGTGCTTGGATCTGGTACCTTGGTTTTCGTTTCAATTTCGTTGATTTGGGTCGATTTCTCTCGAGTTCCAACCTTGAATTAGCAGCTACGTGATTAATTTGGACTGGTTGTTAATTACATTTGGTTGCATAAATGAATTAGCTGGACTTGAAGAAGTTTGTCTATTTGGTTTCCCTATGGTTAGGTCTTTTCTGTGATTTTTATTTTCTTATTTTAGTTCTGCTCCAGTTCCTTTCTGCAATTGGAGCTTGCAAAAGCGATATATCCTTTTCTTTAATTGTACTTTTAGCTTTTCTCAACAAAATTAGATGAAAAAGATAATATAGTAAATGTCAAATTAATTTTAATTTAAAAATAATTTAAATGATAAAATGAATAATAATTTAATTTAATTTTAAAAAATAATTAAATATCAAATTAATTTAGTTGTAAAAAATGATTATAATTGAACTAGGGGTAATATAGTAAATGTTAAAGTAAGTAATATATTAAAACCTTCAAACAAATAAGGTTTTGTCTCATTACCTAGGATTAAACCAAACAACATTAGGTTATGTTTTATCCCCTATAACCTTGGTTATGTGATTACTTGGTAATCACATAACCAAGGTAATCACCGATGACCATTAACCAAATTCACCCTAAGGAGTAGTGAATTATTTGGGAAACTAATTTAAGTTTGACCTAACTAATTCACCATCAAGAAATAAAGTTTTATTTGAGTGCCCCTATCAAATATCTAAGATAAGATTTTTGTTTTTTAGTTTCCTTGTAACCAATCCTTTTTTTTTTTGAAATTAGGCCTTTGCCTCTAAATGATCATCTAACAATTCATCCATTGTGAGAATAATATGATTTTGCTCTCTCTTGAATTATGCTCTCTTCTTCTTCCTTGGATGTGATGCATGGGACTCCATCGTCATTGATGTTGAGTGGTAGGAAATTTCTATGCGATGCAAATAATTTACATACATAAAAGGAAGTCTCACTTATTTATCAAATTCAAAAACCCTTACTTTAAATTCGGGAGATGGTAGATTTTCTCCAAGTGGGTTGATAACCACTATAGATAAGAACAACCTTGGAGAGAGTCCAACAAACCATCTTTATTTCTAGTGGTAGGTATCAAGTATATTAATTATATATCACGCATATATAACTATCACATTATGCTATCAACTAATTGATATTTGCATAAATATCGAGTTGTCAACTCATTAACATATATACATCATATGTATATCATCCAACTTCGCCCTTATCCATATTAACCTTGGAGGGAGTCCAACAAGTCAATGCTTCAAGTTAAAGTTGACTCATTAATAGTGAGATCATATCTCAATGGTCTGAACATGTTTAATTTTAAGTTGTGCTTGGAGAGAGCCCAACAACCCATGCTTAAAATTTAAAATTTGATTCTAGGTCATATTAATGGAAGGTGTAAGCTTTAAAATTTAAACAAGAGATTTATTTATCTTATTTGGCCTCATCAATTACATACAAAATCGAAAAACTATCTACATACATCTACATGACATAATCATGGTATATCTATTAATGTTAGCCCTAGAGCCAATTATGCGATGATTAATAAGAAAACTTTTGTATCATATTTCATTAATAAAAGGCAAAATTTATGGTTATTATATTTAATTCAGATATGTGCTAGATGAATAAGTATAATAATGTCCTAAGGTAGTAGGTTCTAGTTTATAACATATCAATTGGTTGAATTGATAATAGGAGATTGTAGACATATATATAGAATACTACTCTTAACTATTCCTAGTTAAGCTTTAATATACAAGGGCAGTATTAATGCGTTGAGACTAATATGTAGGTCAACTGATGACTTAATTTCACAAGTCATGGATATAAGATATCAAATTGACATATGGATATATATTAGAGAATATGTACTGAATTGACTCACCATGAGAATGTTTCATGGATTGTCATTTGAGTGTCATAAATATTCTCATAGTGACTATTAGTATAAATAGTCCTTAGACCTGAAATCACTATGGTTCCCTATATAAGGAGTTGTGTACTTTAGTATTGACAAACATCACCTGTAACAAGGTGGACTATAAAGTCAATCATAAGGTATGCAATAAATTATGTGAAAGGATGTGAGTGATGAAGATCAGATCTATCACTTCTATATGATAGAAGTGATATTTGTAGGCCCCTTGATTAACTAGGACTACTAAAATATATGGTCATATTCAAATAAGTTAATATAAGATATTGAGCTTATTTGGTTAAGTGAGTCTACTTAAAAATCAAGAAACATAAAGATTGATAAGGGGATGATACAGTTTATGCCTTATAGATCAATCTAAATATTGAGGATAGAAGGACCAAGTTATACAAGATAATAGACATAGAAAGGTTAGATTGGATCTCGACATTCTTATCACTTGGGTAATAATGATGCATTACTAAATGTCACTCATTGTTTATGTATCTAAAATATTATTTTAGATACATTGTCAACGTTATAAGAACCTATTGGGTCACACACAAAGAACATATTGATTTGGAAATGGGTATATTTTAGTTTGACTAAAATATAATGGATCCTAAGATTATAGGGTCAAGTCTAATCTGAGTTAGACTCAAATGAATCCAACTATTGGATTATTGGATTGAGTCAAATCTGAATTAGACTCATTAGATTAGACTCAACCACTAAAGAAGATTAATATCCATTAATAGAGATTAATGGAGTATTGATGAAAAGGAGAGAAAAAGGTAAAAACTTTTTGTATTCATTGGATGACTCTTTATATTCATTGGATGACACTTCGTGTTCATTGGATGATCTTTTGTATTCATTGGATGACACTTTGTGTTCATTGGATAACCTTTTGTATTCATTGGATGAGTACAAAAGGCTAATTTTATACATTTGGTGGATGATCACTTCTAGTCTCCTCTTCTTCTACTCTTGGCAAAATCATCCAAGTTGCTAGTACAATGAAGTTGGTTCTTCTTTGAAGACTAAGTTCGTGCGACGAATGAAGGATGTGTTCGTGGGGATACCAAAGAGGCATAACCATTTTGATCGTGCTGAGATCTACTGAATCAAGTTGCTGCCAGGATTGTTCCATTCACGCAACAAAGGTGGCAATTCAATCAACCATGTATACTGCATTCGTATGGATCCCTAGAGGGATCGATTTTGTTCCACTACATTTATTTATTATTTTTCACAAAAGATCCCTACAATACCTATATAATATAACATTAATCATATTAATCATGCATAAGTCATAACATAAATTATGGCATAACTCATGTCATCATTGCCATAAATTAATTTAAAAAATAAATATGTTAAAAAAATTGATTTCATAAATTATAATTCTTTTATTGGATTACGAAATAATTTTCAAATCTAATTACACAACTTATTAGGAAATAATTCCAAATCATGAAAATTTCCAATTAAAATTAGGAAATAATTTTCTCAATTGATTTTTCCTAATAATATTAGAAAATAATTTTTAAAATTATATTTCCTAACAAATTAGGAAACTTTTTCAAATGTGAAAATTTTCTATATCATATTAGGAAATAATTTCCTTAGGTAAAATTTCCTAAAAACTTTCAAAAATAACTTTTAGATAACCTACAATACGCTAAACACAAATACCACTATTGGGTTTAGGCATTTTAAAATTTTATTTCACTAAATAAGCAACAAAAGCATAATAATCTATATTATTACAATACATGCATCAAAAATCACATAAGCATATAACGCATGTAGACATAATCATAGAAATAGATGGCAAAAATAAATTATACGTGTTGGATGACGTGAAGCGGAAATAACATCAACTATCAACCTTCAGAAAAGTTACCTCTACTCATATCCACGCTGAGATTTCCATTTGATACTAGTCGAAGGAAGGAGGCAAATCGATCCAAGAGAGAACTTATGGTTCGATTTGATATCCGGTGACTCATAGCAATCTGACGATATGAAGTGAACTGAACAGAGGTAATTATGCCATTATTTGAAGGTCAAATGGCTCGCTGTTGATGAGGGGCAGTAGGCCTAATGGTGTTAGAGTTCTGGCAACAATAATTACTCGTCAAAATAATAGCCAAGGGTGGAGGAAGAAGTACCTCGCGGCTGGAACAACCTTTGCTCTCCGGAGGGTGATCGACACAACAACTCCAACCTGGACAATGGTGGTTGGCTAATGGAGGAGGGGGAGGCCGAAGGCTAGAAGCTGATTGAAGACTGTCGATTGGTGGTCCACTTGGATGGTGGCACAAAGGGGAGAGACCCTTGTGGTAGGCAGCGGTGGCAAGAGGAGGAAGGTGGGTGGCAGTAAGGAGGAGGAGAGGGAAGAATAAAACCTAACTTTAGGTTTTATAATTTCGTTAAATCTCTCTGCTCAGCTATAGTTGTAGCTCCTTTTCACTCATCTTATATCCGGAGGATGCAAATTGATATGGATCATCGATAGCTAGTGTTTCGAACACTATCTCCGTAAACGATATTGCTCCGCTATAGGTGCTTACGGATAGCAGCAATTCATTCCCAAGATACAACGACGACGTCTCAAAATAGTAGCACTTCAAATTCTGAGACCAGCGAACCTTCTCGTAGGCTTTTTGGACTCCGAATGCACAAGATGAGATGAATGCACAAGATGATGAGTAGAATCGATGAATTCGATGATGATTTTCCAGCATCTGGAGGGATCTATTTATACCAAGTGAAGAGGTTGAATACCCTTTGGGTGAGTGGATGTGACCTTTGGGCAGGATCGATCTGGGTCGTCCGATCTGGAGGGTTGTAACCCTTCACATAGCCCTCTTAATCTCATCCATCAGATCTGAAGGGTTGTGACCCTCAGATCTCCCCTCTGGTCATCAGCCGTCGGATCTGGATCCAATGATCCATTCAATCTGACGCTTCAGATCAAGTCTCATCCCAAGCGGTCAGATCGTGACTCTTCGCGATCCAACGCTCCAGATCGCATCACATGCGATCCATCACACCTCTTTGATCAACGGTTGTCATCCGTTTGCCCAGTCAGCAGTCCAGTCATCTCTCCTTACCCACGTGGATGCCACATAGGCATTGTCACGTCACATGTGAGCCTGACACGTCACCCGAGTGCCACGTAGGCATTGCCACGTCATCTGGAGCATAAATTTAAGCTCCTCAATGCTCCTCGATTGTACGTGTGAAGTGCAAAGTGCACCGACAAAGCGCCCATTGCGCGCGTGCGCGTGGCGCATGGTGGGTGGCGGGCCGCGGGCTCACAGGTGCGAGCACCTGCTCGCCCGTGAAAGAGAGCACATGGGCTTTTTGTGTTAACTCCATTAACACAGCATCATTAATAAGGAAAGGAAGCCCATCGAAATTCTCCGATGTGGGACTATTCCCCATGCATTTCCTTATATAACATTAATTAACAATTAATGTTATTCTGGGCTGACTTTAAACAATTAATTTCTCATTCACCCTTAATCGATTTTGAGCAAATTAATAGTCTAAATCTATCTACGCGAAACGTAGATTTTGATTTTGAAGTCAATTACGACTTTCATCGATTGATGGCATTTCTTGATTTTTTACAAAATCATATTGGTCCTTTAAGGCCCCAATATCCAATAATCCCTCACATGAATGGAAATTAATGCAATGCGTGTATGCATGCTGACACTTTACAAGAGTCCAATCGATAAGTCACTGCATCGGGAGAGGTAGCTTGTGGCTTTGAACCTTCCATAGTGGAATGCTATCGAGTATACTAGGCTGCGCAATGAACGTGATGTCTTGAACTGCTCAGCTGTTGGTGTATACTAAGACAATAACACCCACACAGAGACCTATCTCACCTACTTTAGGTTCTCATGGTTGGTTCCATTTCAGCCATGGACACCATCTTGGATTCATGAGTATTTCATTGAAGCGGTCTAACCTCACTACATGTGGTAGGACAACAGCACAAATTCATCCTAGGATTGGGATAGAGATAAAATATCTCATGTGTTGTAACACAACTTCTGTAACTTCGTTGTCCCATTGAACCAAGATTTTGGGATCTCCAATCAACAAGGTTGGGTTACCGCTACAGTCATTTTTAGTTGTAGATTTTTAATCTCATTCCTCTTGATGAGCAGTATACTTGATCTCGACTTAGCCCCTTCGTAAAAGGATCTGTCAAATTATCTTTGGACTTGACATAGTCGATTGCAATCACTCCATTCGAGATCAACTACCTAATGGTATTATATCTACGACGTATATGTCATAACTTACCATTATATATACTACTCTGTGCCCTTCCAATCGCCGATTGACTAGCACAATGGATCAGTACGGCAGGCACAGGTTTCATCAGCTCAGAATATCTTTCAAGAAATTTCGCAGTCATTCAGCTTCTTCAGCTGTTTTATCTAGTGCTATAAATTTAGATTTCATAGTTGACCGAGCAATGCATGTTTGCTTAGTGGATTTCCAAGATACCGCTCCCCCACTGATCGTGAATACATATCCACTAGTGGATTTGGAGTCTTTTGTATCTGATATTCAATTAGCATCACAATATCCCTCTAACACAGTAGGATATTTTCCATAATGTAATTTGTAGTTCATAGTATATTTTAAATATCTAAGAACTCGCATCAATGCTTTCCAATGGGTGTCGTTTGAACTACTCATAAAATGACTCAGCTTGTTGACCGCACAGGCAATATCCGGACATGTGCAGTTTGTGAGATACATCAAACTGCCTATTATCCAAGAATATTTCAACTGCGATATGGGCTCATCATGGTTTTTCGCTAAGTGTTAACTTAGATCCATAGGTATTTTCACTGTAGAGAGATCGTACACATTGAACCTTTTTAATACCGACTCTACATAATGGGATTGTGTCAGAATTATCCCATCAGATGTCCTGAGAATTTTAATTGCCAATATAACATCTGCTCAACCCATATCTTTCATATCAAAATTTGTGACCAACATTTCCTTTATAATCATGATTAT